>NC_054082.1:35847941-36010441 GCF_017562075.2 Anopheles merus | reverse complement strand
GTCCCATTTTCGATGCCAATCTGAACAAAGCGGACTTGTTTGAAAAACAAAATATTAATTAATCCGTTTAAATTGAAACTTTACATCACAACATCCACCGCAAAAAAACAACCCTTGCCTTGGTCTTGGCTTGGCTCCGCTACGCCATCGCTTAACGGCCGACAGATGTGAGCTTGCCGTCAACGGGAGATTGCTTTCCGACAATGCGGAAACAGAGGCACACGATGGTCAACCCGCGCAGACAGGCAGGCTCGCCCCTTTTATCGATCGATCAATATTTACTTCAGGTGCGCCTCGTACGCGGAGGCAAGAAAGCGAGCGATGGAAACCAATTAGAAAAGTGCATATATTGCTTCGATTCCCGAGCAGCGATCGTGAAACGTCTAGCGCGGGCATCGCCTGTTTTGCTCCCTGTCTTCACGCTGCGGTACAAAACAATGCAGCGGTTAAAATAGCACACAAAAACAATTGAAGCGCACCGTTGGGGGTACTACAGCGCACAGCAATGGGGCGAACTGCAATGCTTAAGATCGCGCTATAAAAACAAATTTAGAATGGTAAGACCAAACTGCAGCTCTGCATCAAAATTCTAGGGCTAACAGCACGTACCATCGATAAAAGCCGTATCTGTACGTGTTGAGCACATGGGAAATTGGGAGGTATTCGAAATGATCCAAAAGATTACAACTGTTCCTTGCTGTCTAATTGATTTGGTTGTTGATTGGCCATCCCAGGAAGGGATATTGCTTGCTAAATTAAACTGCAATGTTCACCAACAATTGAAATCCAATCATCGATGACAATTGATCAAATTACGTTCGAAGCATTTCGTTTACAGCTTTACAATCATACAATTTTGAAAATTTTAGACATATTGCTGCATCTCGTTTACCTGCGAAATGTTGCAATTGGCTGAATGTTTGATGATTGCTATCGCATGCAAGTGTTTTATGCTCTTTTCCGGTCAAACATTCTTAGTAATTACATATAGCAATAGCAAACAAAACTTGTAAGGTACTTACGCACGAAGATGTTGCTCATCAGGGTTGCGGGCAGACAGAACACTATCACCAGCACGTCCGCGACCGCCAGGTTCACGATGAAGAAGTTCGTAACCGTCCGCATACGCGGTGCCCGAAAGACGACCGCGATCACGAAACTGTTCCCGACCAGCCCGACGATGAAGACGATAAAGTACGCGACACAGTAGACGGCGGTCATCGTGTAGGAGTGCCGGTAGAACAGTTCATACTCCTCGAACGGGCCGGCCGTGTCGTTGCCTGCCGCTACATTCGGACTCTGGAATGAGAAAAGCAGCGAGCGGACCAGATTAGCGGGTAAATCCGTCACGTAGCAAGCGGAAGTGACAGGTGGACAAACACACACACACACACATGTATAAATACACACAGCAAAGCTAAAATTAGATTTCTCCGAAATCCTGTGCATCGAAAACCGGCACCGAAGCTTTGCCTCTTTGGAGCATCCGGGAAATGGGGAAATGAAGCTGAGCCGGAAAAGCCGGTTTTGGAGCAATCCCATAAATCATTTACTGTCCGATTTTCTTGTCCCATCGCAGCCCCGCCACCCCACTCGTTTTTTCAAGTTTATTTTTCATCATTTTTAAGCGAGTTATACGGTTTTACACTGACACACAGACACACAGTTTTACATCGACACAGACTGCCACAAGCAAGCATATAGGAACGGTTCCATTTTTACCGGGTTTTGTTCCACATTAGCAGAGTCTACTTTTAGCAGTGACCAAGTAGAATAAATCCTTGCGCATACACACCCACACACACACCCCAGGCACACAGCGTCCCCTCGCCATGGTGCCTTCGGATGATCCGTACGGCTGGCAGTATCGAAAAGTAAACTTTGTGCCACATTTTAAGTCTGCAACAGAGCGCCGTCTTCATCCCCTCCCCGGAGGGAACACCCCGAGCAAGAGTCTCTGCAACGAGTCGCATCCGAATCGAGACGAAACTCCGGAAACCGGTATCGCGCTCCTTTCGTACGCTGCACACTGTTGATGGATTAAAAGCGGCAACTCCATTCCCGTGATTATGAGCCAGATCATGGTGCGCCAGACGAAAGCGATGACGAGCGGCAGCGGCTTCGGTGCAGCGGGCCAGCGGAAGTGCAACTTACTATTTCACAGCCAAGGTCACCGAACGACGCGGCTGGCAAATTCAGAGATTATAAAAGTCCATTTGGGCTACCCCGTCCGAGGACCATCGGCGGTGGCAGGGCAGGCAACTCGCAGCGCAGCGCAGGGGAAAAAGTCGTTCCGAAACTGGGAATTCACGATGAGCAGCTTCTTAGTTCGTTATATTTCTGCTACATACATCAATGTGAACGCCCAGAGAGAACGGAATGATGAAACCGAAACAGCAGTGCCTTAAGGCGAAAAAAATATTCTTTGATTTGAACACGCGAGCTTCGAGTCTGCCTGTGCTGGGGAAAAAGCCGGTAGGAAGAAGAACAAAAGTGCGAGAGAGAGAGAGAGAGAGAGAGAGATAGAGAGAGAGTAAAAAAGAGCTGAAAAGTTTACAGCTTTACAACATCACACAGATCATTCCGCCGAAGTACCGAGCGGTCGATGGTAAACAGTGCAGCCGAAGGCGGGCCACGGTGGCAGAAAGCTCAGATTGAAGCGAAAACTTTGTGCCCGTCCAAATTTCACTCGTTACATCGTTGCAGTCGATGGTGCTTGCTTAATGATCGGTCTGTGGTCAGGTTACTGGTTGCGGAACTTGAGCTTCGTTTTAAAGAAAATGCATACGAAATGCACGGCTGGTATCAATCATTCCATGAATTCAGGTTCGTTTCCGTCAAATTCGATGCAAAGAAGGACGGATTAGCGATAGCTGCAGCTCATGGCAATATTGATTATTTTATACAGTTTCGAAAAATGTTGAAAAATTGATTATGGCATACTGCACTTGTTCAAGTACGGTCCCGTGGTACAGTCGTCAACTCGAAAGACTCAATAACATGTCCGTCATGGGTTCAAGTCTAGAATGGATCGTCCCCCCGTAGCAAGGATTTACCTATCCGGCTGTGCGTGGTAATTAATTAAGTCTCGAAAGCCTGTATAAGGGCCGGCATATGTCCACGCAGGACGTTGCGCCAAATAGAAGAAGAATAGAACTTGTTCAAGGTAACATCAGTTTGTGGAAACACAAAAAATACCTTCTTTAACAAATTTGAATTTGAAACCAATTCTGCTTGTACATTTTAAGGATAGTTTTATTCATGTGGGGCTTAATAACGATTAACATCAATACTAAAAAGTATTAGCTTACTAAATTAATTAAATAATTACACCATCTGTTTCAGTGTCTGTTTTGTAGACAAATTTCCGAATTTGAACCACACGTTTTTTATCGGTTCAAATATTAGATAGATTGAGATTACCTGTAGGATGGAGCCCTGCGATTCATCTAACCCTAATTTGTCAATCAGTAATGAAATGATTAGGTTGAAAGAGGACCCTTTTTGGTGAACTGTCCCTGATGTTCCTGTTCCGGTCGACTTCAGCGGAAATTATGTAACGTAAGGTAGTAACCTGACCTGACTATATTGAAGCAAAAGTGTGCTTAGCTATCTATACCAGACAGAGTTTGTGAACTGTTTTTGAACAACCTGTTGGAGCTATATCTATTTGAAACAATTAAATGTTGCACCTAGAAAGATAGGACAATAACAACTAGACGCATGCTTTTAGTATTATCAGTATATTACTTTTTGAATCTATCGACTATAATTTGTTATTAAAAAAACATCGAATAATCGTGTTCATGTTTATATATCGAACAATCGAAAACATGAAACCGATAGAAGAACGCATTACTGGTTGATTATTAATATACCAAAGCAGTGTTTGAAACTGATAAGCAATTCGTAGATTAACAATAAATTATTAAAGCGTCAAGTAAAATAAAATTTTTTGATAGAGTAACCATTCTTCTTACAAAACTGGCTTGGTAACAAAAAAAAACTAACATAACCCTATTTCTATTAACCAGGTTTTCCTCTACCTGTTTTAGCTCTACAAAATAACATTAACTTTAGTTTTGCTTCGTTTACCCTTTGTTCCATGTTCCTCATTTTACGTCATTTTGCGTCCCGCGTCCCAGACCGCAGCACAGCATAACTAATTGGCACATTTTTACGGGCGTCGTGCGGGATATAATGGCTATAAAGTCGGTTGCAATCTACCAGCCCGACCAAATGCAACAACGAGCCAGATCGCCCTCCATTTACTGCAACTCACTGTGTCAAACAACAATTAGATACTATCTAACAGCTTTCCCATTAGCTTACGCAAGGCGAAACACTTTGTTCTCCACAGCCGGACAGCGAGAAGAATGCATGTGCGTGAGGAAGGGGAGAAAGTTGGAGCAGGAGAAGAGATAAAAAGGTTAAAATTATGACACTATCGTTCAACCGTTCTGCACAGCACTGCCATCTACTGTGCGATTGCTCTATCGATCCATGGATCAAGATCGCCCAAAGGGCAGTAAATGCGTTGGCCTGGCAACAGCAACACACCAACACCGACACCAACGCCAGCTTAAACCTCACACCTTATCGCGAACGTACGATCTCTAGCAATGGGGAGCTATTTTGTTTTGCAATTGCTTCGAGCCCGATTACAGATCGATTCCGATTTACTTCAGAAAAACACCAAAGCAACATACATCCGAACAGGCAAACTTCCTCCGACTGCCCTACCCCGCGATTCGAAAACAAACGACCTTACGTATGAATTGCACCGCCCGTCGGATGCACATTCAAAATAAAGATCGATAAACGTGCCAAAGTACTACTTTGAGCAGTGTTTGATTCACATTAGATATTCGCTGCAGAACTCCACCACGCAGCAAAAACCTTCGCAAGCGACTCCGTTTGGCCGTACCGCCCGGGAACGGCAACCCAGGGAAAGGAATTCCGACTCATCTGCCAGGCAGACGGATGCCGTGTGAGCGGCACAGTACACCACGTAATAGTGTGCTCCGCAGTGCGAATGATACCGCATAAATTTTGCATAATTCTCCCATCAATCCCATCCCCGTGCCAAGTTGGCACGAAAGCACTCTTCCTCGCCGTCTCCTCGATCCCTCGACCCTCGTGGAGTGATCGGAAATGCTTGCGAGTGTCCGGTTTTCGGTTCGATTCCATTCAGGATTCTTTCCTGTGCCGGGAATGCGACAGCTTCGCCCTTCAACAATGTGCAATTTTGGTATCGAATGAAAAAAAAAATACAGCGATTGGACAAATTGCGGAGAGAAGACGCACATGCGGGATCGATCAACAATGACTGCAACGAAATATCGAACCACCATCGGGGTCGATGTGTGGGTCGAGAGATCTACTGATGAGAGTTGAATTTTGAAAATTCAATTACAGACATCCGAACCGACTAGCTGCAAAGAATTACCATCAGCTTGAGCGTGGAATATCAGTACTGTCATGGACTTGTGTAAGTTTTTAATCTCCAAAAGTCCATTATATAGGCCGGCATGACCGCGTAGGACGTTACGCCAAATATAACAATAAGTTATTAATGAATGACCTACTGGAAATTACTGCTTTAGTTAGTTATGGGTTATTTGTAATAATGTACGATTTTAAAAACCTACTTGTTCATCTCGCATTGAGTTGTTAAAATAAAGTCAAAAGTTACGAAATTATTATCGAATATTCTGCACATTGTCAATAAAGGTTCGTTGTATTGTTCTACTATATTCATTGTGCACAAATGTCTGTTGTCTATGGGCTCTATCTGGTGCCTAAATAGCATTTTTTAGCATATTGCTTGTATTGATTGTTTGTAATGGCCTATTGTTTGTAGCTCCTCTACAAAGTTAAACTCACAGATTTTACAGGATGGACTAGACAAGTACACAATGGCTGTAAACACAAAGGATCTCAGAATTCAGTAGATTATCGTGTAATAAAACCTTGCGTCGTACTTATAGATCCATCCCATTGATGTGGTACGATACAATACTTATCGAGTACCACACACAAATTGAATCAATTGCCTCCTGTTTATACTCCAAGTGTATAAACAAGTTTTACTGCTCTTATCACTTAAACGTGTGGCCCAATAAGGTAACCTAAAGTTCATTCCAATCAGTACATTAAGTCAATTAGTGTAATTTTTAAATCGAGTCTCATCGTGATAAACACGGTTGTAAGTATAACAGTTAACTATTTTTATAATTAGTGCCACCACATCCATCGAATGATTGCTGCTTTCTTTTGGATTGACAGTTATGGTTTATGGCTTAACGTCGATATTAATACACACGATAATAGCATCGCGGACGGTGATCAGATATGTGGTTGCGATCGTGATAAAGTTATTCAGAAACTAGAATATATAAGAGACCAACACAGCACTATAAATAAGCAGCACGCGGCGTTTGGACGGAAATCAAGCAGGAATAAACATGCCGAGAAAATTGCTAGGAGAGAAGAATTGATTATTGATTATTTGATAATCAATTCTTAGGAATAATATATATTTTTTTTCAATAATTTAACATTGATTGGACATGGACAGATTACAAAAACCAAGAGTAAACCAATGTGCGATTTCCTGAAGTATTGGGCATGTTATGAATGTGCCATCGTGTAATCGTTCCATTTTAACACTCTTACTTGCTTATCCGGCGTTACAACCGCTTTGCTGTATTGGCCTGCCTAAGAAGTGTTCGAAATCGCTCGCGGTCTTGCCCCTTCGTCTGCCAGTCCGTTATCGCGTCTCCACGCCATCCTGTTACCTCAATTTAGGCTTACCACGACCTCCTCTGTCCTTGTGGACGGGCTAAAAATACTTTACGGGCTGGGTCGTCCGTCTCCATGCGTACAACATGGCCAGACCACCGAAGCCTAGCATGCTTGATTCGCTGCAAGACAGTGAGGCCGCCATACATCTCGTATAACTCGTCATTATAACAGCTCCTCCATTATCCTTCCACACATACGGGCCAAGTATCCTTCTGATCGTTTTCCTCTCGAACGTGGCTCAGAGGGTTTCGTCAGAGTTGGACAGCGTCCATGTCTCAAAGGCGTACGTGAGTACCGGTACTATAAATGTGCTATATAGTCACAGCTTAGTCCGTCGCGACAGCTTCTTTGAGCTGAACTAATTTCTCAGGCTGTAGAACGACCGGTTGGCTGCCAGTATCCTTGCGCGCAGCTCAGTTGCATGCTATTGTCGTTGCTGAACTTTGTCCCAAGATAGGTGAATTCTGGGACGACTTCAAAAGTGCGTTCACCTATCTGTACGTCACGCCTACGTAGGTTTGGATTATTTATTGCTAGGTCCGATGATGTTTGGTCTTTACCATCAGTTTGGTCTTTGCTTCATTTATCTGCAGTACGATGTGCTCTGCCACCTGCTCGATCCCTTGGTAGACTTCTGCTACATAGGAGAGCCACAGATCATTGATGTCTATATCACCAGGATCTGGGTTGACATATAGAAGATGGTTCTCGAAGTCTCCACCCTCGAGTCATGGATGGCCCTCTCTAGCGCCAAGTTAAATTTTAATCCATTTTAACTTGCCCGTATGAAATTGGATGTTAAAGATGCTGAAATATGTGGTTGTTTTCAACCTGAAATACTCTTATTCTTATTTTTATTTTTCACAACAACTGTTGTCTGCCTGTACCCGGTTGTGAGGTGGGCTTGGCTTTCAGTGCCTTATTGCTACCATAAGCAGGGCAGTTAGTCCTACGTATGGGGGCATGGTCAATTCGGGGTATGAACCCATGACGGGCATGTTGTTAAGTCGTACGAGTTGACGACTGTACCACAAGACCTGCTCCAAAATACTCTTATTACTTGACATAAAAACATAAACATATTTTAACCAAAACTTCTACGCTCGTTTGTTAACTTACTACATCTTGGCTTACCGTACACCCACTAAAGTCATTGCCTCGGGATATTTGAAGATACGAACTCAAAATATGGTTTCCCTATAAAGGGCAAACAGGCACTCCTCCTCCCTTTCTCTCTCATTTTCTCTCTCTCTCTCTCTCTCTCTCTTTCTCTCCTTCTCTCGCTTTCTATCGCGAGATTTGGGCCCGCTGAAAACAGAGCCCGGAGAGAGTAGGACAAATACACATGCCCAGATTTACGTGGAACGCTTCGCAAAGCGCGTCCGACTGCTTTCCCCGAACAGCCGAGGTGACTGTGGCCACGACGCGAGCCCCGTTGCCCGTTGCATAAAGAATCATTATTTAATCGTTAGTTTCGCCTCGTCGGTCTGCATTTCCGGTAATTGACAGAGCGATGCCGGGTCCTGCACATACAGCGGGCAACAGTGCACCGGACCGGTGTTTTACCTGCGCACGACCACCACCATTACCACCACTACCACGAGGGCTGACTGTCAGAGGGGACTCTTTACTCCGCCACGGGGAAATCAGTAAATGATGGATAAATGGTGCCTGCTGCCAGGGCGGTTAGTTAACGCGCTTTGACGGTTGCCACACATCACTATGGCAGCTACACAGTTATGGTAACGATGTGGCTTCACCCGACGGCGCGGAGAGGGGGTCGGCCGCGCTCCGGTTGATCGTTACGTAACCTGCCAACTTTGTTACCGTGCGCTCCATTTTCGTCCACGGTAATGTGCACTCCTTCCGACGGGAGAAAGTGATGTGTTTGTGTTTGTATATGTACTGTATGTTACGCGAATTCCGAACATGTCACTCTGTAGAACTAAGCAGCAGGAAAAGTTTTCCCACAAGGCAGTAGAAGCTGGCGGATGACTTGGTAATTATTTAGTCCTTGTTTTGCTGCACTGCTTTGCAGCGAGCAGCGTACTCCGTTCGTCTTCCGAGCTGCACCAAAAAAGGGTGAAAACTGATCATGCTTTAGTTTTCATCGCGCTTCCAATAATGATCGGGATATTTTCATAATAGCTGAATAGGAAAACTGAAATTCCAAAGAAAACCCCCCGGGACGGCGGCTTTGCCCCCGACCAAAGCACCATTTGCACGGATTTGTTCTGCGCTCCGTGCCAATCCTACCCTAATCGTGGACAAATTAGAGTAGCTTCAGCCAGCGGTAAGATAATTGATTGCCGCTGCCCTCGCCACTGCTGTGCCAAATGAAACAAAACATCCATCTCCTTCGATCGTTAATTGCTTCCTGCGATCCGCAAGCAGGCTGTCCCCGTTGATGGTGTGTACCGTGCTACCACCACATTGAACCATAAAAACCCCTTCCCTCATCCCGTGCCTAGTCCCGCTTCCCTCCCTTCTGGCAAGGCTCAGAAATAAACCGCTGTGCCATAAACCAATCGGTAAGCTGCTACGGCGAACCACGCTTACACGAATGTCGATGACGATGTGCATCCCTATCGTGGCCAGGAAATCTGTACGACTTCCCGGGCGGAAATAATAATCGCTTCCCAACAAAAACAACATCAATTCGCCTTCGTCCTGTCTTGCCGCACCATTTGCAAGCCCATACCCATCCTGGGCAGGGGGAGGGGGGGGGGGAGGGGTGGGATAGAGCTTTCGGTTCGTCATTCTTTTTCCGTGATGGTATGCTTCCTTAGCCGTTTGCCTCGCTCGTTTTTCTCGCTTTTTTCCAGCGCACACCCATTACCGTTTCCCCGTACACAACACGCGGTGGCACATAACATTGCACTCCAGCTCCGCATGGTCTGCTGGGGCGACGCACATGGACGAAAAACCCGCCCGAGCGAGCGAGAATGGCGGGAACTCCAAACTGGCAATCACAGCCGAATGTCCTTCAAGACGGAAAACTACATTCCAATTAGCGGTGACCTAATTTCGGTGTTTGTCCCCGGTGGGCTCACACGGACAGGAATGGGGACCGGTGCGCGCATTAAACCACGCTGCTCCCGGCATCACCCTTCCCGCTGCCGCAACCCGCATAGACATTCCAATAAATTTACCCGCTTGGGTGACAAAGGGTTTCGGAGTGGTCGCGATGGTTTTGTACGGTGCGAAGAAAATGTGAAGATGTTCAGGTGGGCCCCAAAACCCTTCACGCGCGCACTTCGTTATACACACATACACTTACACACCAGCACAGCAGGGCTAGGCTGGCAAAAGGGGTTGCAAAAGTATGGCTGGAAGTTTGTACCGCCGTTTTACAGATACTTGCGGTTCGTGTACACTTGATTAAGCGTGGCAAACTTCCATCGGCCATCGTTCTGATGTTTCCATCGCCCATTTTGTGGTTTTGCCCGTTCGCTAGCATAACCCAAGGAAGCGCAAAAAGGGTTTGCGCGTAGAAGTTGACTCAACCGTACAACTGGGAAGACGATTTCAATATGCAATTTCACCAACTGTAAACGCCGAACTGGAACAGTGGAATAGAACCCTACAAATGTGGCTCTGCGAAGCAGGCCATGTTACAGCGTGGCATACATTTAGGCGTGTAAGCGAGTTTCCTTTTGCAGAGCACTTGGCAGCGTTCTGATGAACTGGTGAGTGAGGTTACCAAGACAAGGCTATGCTTGTTCATCTCTTAGCGAAAGAATGGCAAAAAAAGAACAGTAATAAATGCGTTTTAAGCATTTTCCTATTATTTTTTTATGTATTCAAACCCCTCGTTCGACACTAATTGAGCGTACCCGTGATTACGGTAACTGCAAGCAGGAATGTCTTGCAAATAAGAATGTTTTAGATATAAAGCGTTTAAGATAAAATTACTTCAACTACTTGATCCACTTTGTGAAGCATTAGTCTGTAAAATGAGAATGCTTGAAATTATTTACATATTTTTATATGTTATATGTTAACATAATTAACTACATATAACTATTATGTTAACAACAATGAAATTTGTTTTGAATTTCTCAAAAATCTCAAAAACTGGTAAATGCGGAATTGATATGATTCGCTAATTCAAACTCCTCTTCTTGTTTTTGGCTTAACAACTGTTGTCGGTCTAGGCCTGCCTGTACCACTTGTGGGCTTGGCTTTCAGAGACTAATTGATTTCCCCCCATAGCAGGATAGTCAGTCCTAATTCAACACTATGAACAGTATATTCTACTGCATGGCTACTGATGCCTAGCACGCTAATGATTTTTGATATGAAATATTATATTCCTTTATTCTGAACACACTCTTGATTGCCATGACACGGATGCTGGAGGGTAATTCATGATTGCGAAAGAATAAAAGCACTTAGCTTTAGAGCATTTGCACTGTTAATGAAAGTATAAGGATGAAATGCTTAGATTTCTGTCCTGACACATCTCCACTATTAATGCTAATTATAATACCAAGCTAGCAATACTAGACAGCTCTATCCACTTGCGTGTTTCGGACTTTAAATCCAAGTTCGGATTTAAATCCACCCCATGAATGCCCATAAACCTACGGCCGTGTTTTCTCACATTTTCCACATCCAACGACGGCCCGTAAGCACACCACATTATAACCCATCGAGCGAGAGCTGTAAAGCGTACAGTGCATGCAGCTGGATAGGCACCCGAACCTCCCATGCAGTTGCCGAAGCAAAACCCTAACGTTAATGAGCTTCGCACGATGCACGCTCGGTGGAAAACCGTGTTTTGCAGCCCAGTTTTCCACTAAACCAACCAAACAAACAGTCCCTTCCATCGGCGCCCGTACACCCGTGCACGCAGACAGCCACAAATGCGGACGCAAACACATACACAGCCGTGCGCTGGGTGGGGTAGCCTATTGAGAAACCACCAGCGTTGATGTGCCCCAAGCACATTGGTCCCGGGACAGGTACGGGCTCTGGGGGCGCCTATGCACATGTACACGTCGATAATGATTTGCAATCAATAAACTGATAATAATGCATGAACCGCATGCATACGATTCCGGCTGGCAGCGCCACTCACAGGACCTCGATTCGATTGTGCAAAAGCAAACGCGAGTAAGTTATGATAGTTAGCTTATGGGCATTTTTAAAAAACCTGAAGAAAATGCTACAGCTCATGTGATTTTGCCACCCCCTGTGTGATGTAGAATTACACCGTACTCACCTGATAGCTGTCCCAGTCGCTGGCGAAGGTGGCAGTGTTGGAGTTTTCCCGACGGAGCTCGGTGAAATCGGCCATCCCGGAGCCCGGTGGCACCTTCTGCAGCTTGAGGGCCAGCCCCATCGTAAACACCTCGCCGCCCAGCTCCATCCCGGGGACCGGCTAGCAAAAGGGCACTTTTTCGTTCAGGGTACCAGGCGCGGGGCCGCACGGTCGCACATCTGTTGCCACGCGAGTGTTCAACGATCCGAGCACACACACACACACACCGGAGGGAAAGTCGGAGGAAAACAACGGCTCCTCGCTCCCGCCCCGTTCCCTCTACGCCCAGCTAGTGCTGGACGGGACTGAGCTACACTCGATGCGACAACACTGGGGCTCGCACTGACGATCGAGCCACGGACTCCGCACCAGCGCCGATCTATTGCTGCTCATGTTTTCCACACACAAAGCCACCAGCCCGAGCGAGGCGGCATAAAACACAGTGCAAGCGCGATTCTACGCTGGATACTGATAGAGCAGCCACCCACTCAAGAAGCCACCGTACACGAAGCTGTTCTTCGCCGGGGTACGCGTCAAATTGGTTCGTTTGCGTTCAGAAATGCGCGTTCACTGCGTGCCAAACGGCATTGCACGCCGAGCATACAACTTTCCTACACAATGCACCGCACACAAACACGCACACACACACTCGTACAATTCACAATTATTCTCGTTTCTTTTTCTCTCTCCACAGACGCACCACAACAATGCTGTGTTAATTATATTACGGTTGAGGATCATGTATCCCTCCCAAAACACTGCACCGACTTCGGGAGCTTCGAAAGCTGCGCTGTGGATGATACGGCTACGGCACAAAAATGTGACCTATTTTCGCTCGTCCCAGAGCCACACAGCCTGCCTGTTTGTTGGTTCTAAGCGCTTTGGGGTAGCCACGAAGCGTGGAGCATGTTTTATGATCCCGTTGCACAACACACTCACTCACACACACACACACACACACACACACAATTTCACGACCAGCAATGTTCAAGCTCCGTTTCCTTCCAGGCGTGATCCTTCCATTTGCTGGCGAGCTGTTGTTGGCTGATGGCTAAGAACTGGATGTTACTGACCTGCACACAAGAAGCTCCCCGTGCGGAAAAAGGGGATGTGTGTAGCAACGCTGAGGTGAGCAAACTGCAGCAAACACACGCTGGTGTGGCCAAGCAACAGATATGTGTGCCACAGGCGCACGCTGTACCAAATCGAGCAGCGAAAATGATGAAGAAAAAAAAAACCCACCGGAGAAGGAAATTGGAATACCCGGAACCCTGGCCGTGTCGTGTCGGATTTTGAGCACGGAGGAGGACGATGATCCGGGCGCACGATATGGTCACCCTCGCAGCCGTAAGCGTAGTGATGGCCCGACCGTCACCGTCCGGAGTCCGCAGTCTAGGCTGTGCATACCCTCGTGCCCGCCAGCCGATTTCGTCGTCGTCGTCGTCGCCCGCCCGCCCGCCTCAACCGCCACGCAACGGCAGAACGCCAGAACGGTGGCGAGAGCGAACCCGATCCGGACCCGATTCCCGATTGGGCTCGCGCCTTCACCGTGAGGCTCCCGTACCTGCTTCCCTGCCGCGCCTACCCGCCCACCCGGGAGTGCAAGTTCCGCGCCATGCCGCTGGGATGCTTCACCCCTAAGTGTTTGTGTGAGTGGTTTCTTTTTTTCCCTTCGAATTTCTCACCTGCTTCACCACCCCAGCCCGAGGTTTTCATACAACCCCCTCTCTTCCCCACGGATCCTACCAGCAACGGGGATCGGGTTGATGAACGGTAGATCCGTGCCGTTTGTTTATCGCCCGCGCTTTTTCTTTCCTCCGCAATGTTGCTGTTGCGTCTGGCGTGCTTTCCTCGCTCAGCAGCGCTGCACCTGTCGCCCAAAAACGCTTCCCCTACCCGACCGCCCGAATCCCGAGCAGTCCCGGATACCTTCACACACCTAGGCCGATAATTCGGCCACCGTTTTTAGTACAACAATCTGTGCAGTCCTCCCGTACGGCTGCTGGTAGTTACATTCCACTTGTTTTGGTTTGGCTATCGCTTCTTCAGCTGCGCTTCCCGAGCCCGAGCGGTCTCCACCAGCTGGAGACGAACCGCTAGCTTCCGGGAGCGAGAGTTCAAAAACCTACAACTGCGTGCGCAATTTTCGAATTTTCGAACATCCGCTCCCGGTGGTTCCCTGATGGCTGTTCCCTGCTGTTCCCTTTTTTGTCCCATTCGCTCGCCCGTCCTCCGGCTGGCTTATTCTTGCTCTGGCTGTCTCTCTCTCTCTCTCTCTCTCTCTCTCTCTCTCTCTTTCTCTCTCTCTATGAGGTACGGTGTGTGTTTATGTGTCATTGCTTGGCATAAAACAAGAAACCAATTCTCCCCTACTGACCGATACTGGGACAGGACCGTTAAAGCTTCCTTCTTTCTATCCCACTTCTGTACACAGTACACGTTCGTCAAACCAACCGACCCGAACGAGCACGAGTGCCAGTGCTCGGCAAGGAGTCTCGGGGGGGGAGGGGGAGGGGGTGAATGTGCACTAGCTGTGAACTAAGCCATACCACCACCACCACTACTAACGAATCCTTGTCAAGTGGCATTGGGCATCCCTTTCTCTCGTTTCATGCCTGCACTGTCGCTCGCACGTGTTTTGTGTGTTGCTGGTAGAGCCTAGCGGTACGATTTGAACCGAACAAACGAACGAACGGATTATTTCCTACCTTTGCTAACTTATTCCACTCAAAATCCCACCCCACTTCCTCCCCTCGAGCGAGGGGGGGGGAGGCTGGGGTGGAACCGTGAGAAAAGTGAGTTCCTGAAATTAGGTGAAGGTGAAAACACAACCGCCCCACCGTTGCCTCACACACGCACCCCTTTTGGGCTCGCGTGGGGTGATTCAACGCCATCCGCGAATACTACATAAATATTCTGGACTCTTTCCGGGCAGGGTCGGGCCTCCACTCCCCTCCCCCCCCCTCCTCCCCCCGCTATCCTTTCCTTCGTTACTTTAGGCAGGAATTCGGTCCCACTATCGTCCTTGAAATGATCAACGGAACGGGGTTTGTTTTTTTTTTTTTATTATGTTGGAAATGTTACGAGCTGAGGATTTACGAAGCCCAGGTGGCGCTGGGCAAAAGGGGGCAAAGGAGAATTTGTGAGTGACATTGGGGGATGTGAAATTTGATGCTTTTCCTCGCACACCTCGCAACGGCACGAGGGAACCATTTCGGTGGTGGGAAAATTCGGACAGCCTTTTGACAAGTTGTAGCAATCCGTCAAAAGCATAGTTTAAACGTTATAACTGTCGGCCCTTTGATGGGTGCATTTATCAACATTTCGCAAGAGAGTGTTGGTTGATGTGAGGTGACGAGAGTATGGGCTGATCAAATTTCGCACCGAGATTGTAATCCACATAAATACAGAGTTTATCAACCCAGCTAGTAAGCAAATATATTAAATACATTTCAATACAATATCAATGGCAACTCTAACGACAAGCTTTTGCTCAGAAATGCATCAAACGACAAGCTCAGAATTAAAAATAAAAACCAGAATACTAAAAGCGCACTGCTGCTAAACGTTCTAAAGCACCTTTTGGTTCGTTAAAACATCGCATCGCGCGTATCGATCGGCCCGAGAGCGGCATTTTCATATCGTCCAGATTAGGAGCCACACACAACCGACCATTACGATTGAAGTACGAAAAAATAAACGCTAGTCACGGAAAAATGATTACTATTTTCCCTTCCGTTTCCCCGCCGCAAGCGCAAATAATAAAGAAGAAAAAGAGAAAAAAGGACCTCCTCCACTGCCTTTGCCCACTGAATTAGTAAACAAACTCGCGTTTTATTAATAGTCCGCGGAAGCGGACATCGATTGAATGTTTTAAGTTTTCAAGGTTCCGCTCATTACGGCGGTAAGGTGTGGGGGACGGTTCCACCTCTGTTGGGTCATAAAAGTTGTGTGTGTGTGGCCCCTTTGAAAGCTGGCTGGCTCATACGTATCCTGCCTGGTCGTAATTTACAATGCTCAATGCCTCCTGCACCCACCTTGCAATACCTCGCCTCCCCTCTCTTCCCCCCGATGTGTGGTACGTTTGCCTTTGGATTAAGGGGGTTTCGTATGGTTTGATTTCCTTTTCGTTTTCCTCTCCGTTTCCTCTCTGCCACTCAGTGTTTCAACCTCTTGCGAGGCGGCTAATCGATAGGAATGCGTCCACACACATATACACTCCATTAGGGGGACATTAGAAGAAAGCGCGGGAATTTTCCCAACAGCCCAAGACACATGTTCCGTCCCAAATTGGTTCGAAATCAAACGGAAACGAAGGAATCCAGTTGCCAGGCAGCAGCAGAGCAGCAACCGCCTGCTGCTATACATTGGTTTGCTGCTGCTGCTGCTAAATTTCCCCTGCCTGAAAGCCGAATACGATCCGAGTGTTGCCTCCATAGGGGAAGCACCCGAAGTCGGAAAATGGATCCCCGTCACGGCTTCAACCCCTACTGCCTGTCGCCATGCCGTCTGCACGTTCTTTGCTCACCGCTCGGTCGTTGGTAGGTCACGAGACACACTGCACGCCCGCGAGACTTCGGCTACACACGGATGCACTTTTGGCCTACTTATACCAACGCACCGGAGCGTCGCACGACCGCTCGGCGCTTCGGCGTCTGGCATCGTCACAAAGCTACCACAAGCACTTCCTGAACGTATGTTCGCGCGCGTGTGTGTGTGTGTTTGGGTGGGTGGGTGCGTGTATCGAGCTTTTAGGACAAAAAAGCACGCAGGTAAACGATGCGTAAAAGTGTGCGTAGAAGCGTGGGGCTGGTGGAAAGGAGGATGGAGGGTTGTTTGTTGTTGGGATGGTTTCGCGAAAAGCGCAAGGGAACGAAAAACGAAGCTCCCTCGATTGCCCGCTTCTACTGGCACCGAAAGCACAATGTTTACATGTTTTCTCGCCCGCCGAAACTCCGAGTAGAGCGTTACTTACTGCGTGATAATGGGGTGGAAAGTTTTCCTTGCTTCGGTTATTTGCAACCTTTTTCTTATATGTAGAGTTGACGGTTTCACAAAGGGATGAAGGGAAAAAAACCTCGCTTATCAAAGTGAAAGTGCAGCTTGTGCCTGTCCTAAACAGCCCTATGGATAGCTTTGATGTGAAGGAGTCTACTTTATATTTTACCTCCATACCATTGCAGGGACTCTCCACTTCGCTCCGTTCTTAGGTAGGCAAATATGGACAATTTTGATGTAATCGAAAACATACTCTCTCCTGGACTCGCTGAGGTTCTTCTTCTTGGGATGATTAGAGTTACTAAAATGGTCTTCTAAGGCATGGCATCCGACTTCAATCAGAAACTTGAAACTTGTTGGCCGCATTCGAAATGAATATATATTTTTTTTACGTCTTTTGAAACTCAGAATTTTGTCGCTCCTCTAGTTAGATAGCATTCTCGTGAAAATGGTCGCCATCTCGGTTCCCAATAGGGTATTGCTCATGTGCAGACCCTAGGACTTTCCAATTTGATTGTCATTGCCTTGATAATCAATCTATTTGTCTGAATGTTTTGTTATTTTTAGGATTTTGTGCAATTCCTTAGAACAGGACCATGTAGCACTCCGAAGAATATGCTATGCTGCCAGTTCAACCCAACCATCTAGCCTTGGTGTTAAGGCAGGCTACATAACTCCAAGATGGCGCTGAAACTCCGTCGTCTACATAACTGTTGCAGATCTACAGCTACTATTCTGCTCTTTAAATTGTACTGTTAAAGTAGCAATACATTTTTTTTTCTCGACGAGAGTTTCTAGGGTTCTAATACTTGTGGGATACTTTACAGCACCTTTTTTGGAAGAATCCAATAGGAATTTCCAGTGAGCCTGTCCAAAATGGGTACCTTGAGCAGTCCAAACCCATCCTATAAAGTGCATTTCACATAAGTAAGATTCAAGAAAGTATCCCAAACTTCCTGAATCATGATTCATTATTGCCAAACGCTATAAGGCTTTATTGTTCTTGAGCTACCAAAGAACTCAGCCCCTTCAGACTACCCATAAAACCATACGAGACGTAGTCATAGGTACAGAGGGAATATGATTACCACAAAAGCCTTTAGTAAAATAGTGACCAATAACATTATAGGATTGGAATGCTCGAAGCATTAAAGTGAAATCAAGATCCAACAAAAAGGGCGGCAATAATAAAATTGTTTTAGAAACTCATTGTTAAATTAGTTTATTTTAGGATGCTTTTGACTATTAAACAATGAATAACTATGAATATGGATTATCAATCAATCAAATCGCTCTTTTGTCTCACAAAAATGGGATAGTATCTACCGTTCGTTGAATACAAAGTAATATAAACACAACCTGTTTCCTTAATGCCGCTGTTTCAACGTTAAGCAGCTAAAGGAGCTTCAGAATCGCGTTACAGCTTAGGTTCGTTAAGCATAAAATTGTTGCTTAAGCACACTTGAAGAAAAACAAAAATACATATAAACTCTTTCTTTGAGAAACCCAAGCCATCAGCTCCCAGCCTCAAAGCCGTTTCAGCTTTGCTCTCAGTGCAGTCCACCGCTGTAATACTGCTAGATGCCTTATCCATTTGGTGTCCTTTCCACTTCCCTGTTATCGAATGGACAGGCAAGTTTTTCTCCTCTGCCGAAGCCACAAACTTCTAAATCCCAATGTAGCGTGTTCGCGGTTAGTTGTTGGAAGGATGAGAAACGTTCCGTAGCTAATGTGCCATCAAAACACGGACCACCGAGCTCCTCTCAACCACCTTGTGATGCTACAGCGAGCAACAAAAACAACAACAAAGTGTAAAACTTTAACCGTTGTTTTTGTTCGCCTTGTGCCTTCTTTTTTCATCCTCTGTTTTTGTCTCGTGGGATTAGTTTTATTCGATCGAGGGTCGACCGCACCTTGCGGAAACGCGAACGTAAACACAGGCTGCATCCCTGAACAGAAAAAAACAGCACAGTGGTGTAATACACACGAAAAACAAAAATAAATCCAGTTTTAGGGTCCACTACCCGGACACGAAACCTCGAGTCCCTCGTCCAATTATCTTATCTTGACCTTTGCGGAGCGGGAGGGATTTTCTTATCGGATCACCGGGCCCCATGCCAGGCACTGAAGAAGCACCGACGGCATCGAATTTAGAGCCATTACCAAAGATGATCCCGGATCGAAATCGATAATGCGGCACGGCTCGCCCAAGCCTACCACACCCAGCCGAGCCACCGGCCAAAGGGCACACCGGTAATATGCTCGCACGTATGCACGTATGCCCGCTGGAGACGCTCCCGCGGTAGCATCTTTGGTTGGCCGGCTATGCAAAGGGGTTATATTTCGGGCACTTTATTTTTAGGATGTTCGGTGTACGCCGGCTGCCAGCGATGCAGAACAGTCGGTATTTTTATCCTTCAACGATTGAAGGATGCATATTTTATGACCCTTTCGAGAAAAAGGTATGTACTATACGACGGTAGCGTGTTTTTGGTGAGAACCGCACCAAATATGGGGAATGGGTTCCTAAATTCAATGAAACCTCACAAGTTTATTTTGTATGATTGATATAAAATTTAAATTTCAATAAAAAAAATTCAAAAACATGTAAGCGTACTATATACATTATTTAAAAAAAAAACATATATATTTATATATTAGTTTCTTTGACAGTTTGTCCATTTTGTTGTAGCTGAATAAAATATTAATAAGGAAAGGTACCATTCTGGTTTTTTCACAAATGTAACCAACATAACATTATTATTTATCATGATTATCTTCTTTTAAAGAACATTAAAATATTTTTTTTAATCAAAGAAATTTAACGAAAAATACACTGGTAAATAATTTTGAAACTCTTTTCTACGTTGTTAGTTAAACATAACTTTGTTAGTAAATTATAGTTTATTAAGTATTGGAGTTTGTAGACTAAAAAAGATATACGAACAAATTATTTGATAAAAGCTAAATGTTTTCCAACTATGATTCAATCATAGTTCGTGTTTCATTCGATAGGACTATAAATAGTTCCAAACATTACAAATAACATTAAAATTTGTAAAGTTTTCCAATTGTAGCCTTACTGTTCGTTGTTTGTTTGAGCATAATTGAACAAATCACTTGAAATCATATTTTTATGAACAGAAATTTGCAATTGCTGCATGCATTTGAATTACAAATTATTACATCCAGTTACCTCCTTAGCTAAATGTTACTTCTAAATGGTACTTTTTTGAATCAGTGCAAATAGTGCGATAATGTTTGGAAGCTATTGTTTTCAGCTGTTAAACATTAGATGAAGTTGAAGAAGTTGAAGATACATTTTACTTCGGTTATCTCATTTAACTGTGATCAAAACTTACTCAGATTATATCACCTAAGTTCATTCTTATTCACTATTTTATTGAAAAAGTTTCCGAGCATAGCAATCATTTCGACAAATAATTTAAAATTACATTAGCTCCAGTCGATGACTCTTATAAATCACGTTGATGTTTGCTGTAAAACGGACATGGATCACTTCTTATCCGTGCAGTTACTTAATATGTCATTTTATAACTATAAATTGGTCACGTCAAGCCAGTGCATTCACGGAAAACAAAAATACCTCGCTATAGTGCGTCAAAAAATTAAGTCAAAAATATGTAGAATAAAATTCCCGTCAATCACTCTTGCTGGGAAACACATTTTTAAATTCTCCGCCAAAGTTAACCAAACACTGTTTTGCTTATCCCTTTAGATGCACCAAGGCAAACATTATTCCTATCTCCAACCGAAGTGCATGGATATCAAGCACTAAAATTAGATAAAACCCCATCTATCTGCCGATGTCAACCTCCACCTCAACGCTGCTCACCACCCGTACATTCAAACGCGCGTTTGACACGATGCGTTATCTTCGACCGTTACGTCCGTGCCACGGGCGATGTCCGCTAGAGGACGCCACCTGCTGTCGTGCTTCGCCGCACGAAGTCCGCCGATCCCGACACCGCGGTGGGATGGTGTATTTAACCACACGGCCTGGGAGAGAGAGAGCTAAGTTCGGTGCCAGACACAGCGAGGGACAGAAGTCGATTTCCCGGCCTTTCATCGCAAGCAACATTCGATTGCATTTCCCAAACCCTCATCCCGTGTAAAACCACCTCACTTTACATCCACAATGGCCGTCTGGGAAGGAAAGAAGTACAAGATGGAGAAGTCGGAGGGATTCGATGACTACATGAAGGCTCTCGGTAAGTACAGACGATCGTCAGCGGTGAGGTGTGTGGGGAGTGCAAGTGGGGGGCCTAAAAACGCCGGTTCGTTTTCCCAAACGATCGGAAGCCAAAGTGGGTGTGAAATGCGTGTGTGGTTAGAAAAAACTTGTGTAAAGCTAGCAGATTCCACATCGTTTGTCACAGTTTTAGTTGAATCTTTTGCAAAAATCAGCATCAATAGGAGACAGTGGGTCAGTGTAATTTAGAACACATCGTGCGAGCTATCATCCGATGCTGTATATCTGCTTCTTGCTGTCTCTCTCCTTCTATCTTTCGGTTGTCGTTTGCTTTCAGTCTAGCCTACTACAACGAGCAAAGTTTCTCTCAGCTACGCACCACATCGTGCGATGCAAGGGCGCGTTTGCGCTGAAGAGAATCCAAAGACCAGAATGAAGAGAGGGGTGAAATGAAACGGGTAGTTAACACGCTAACATCGTTCGTTGGTTCAGCACAAAAAATACGCAATACGAAGCTCTCCTGGAATGACGAGCCAGCGAATTCCTTCTCGATGGCATCCTGCTGCTTTATCTCGAAAATTAGTTTATATTTTTAAACTGAACTGTTCTGTTGGAAGAACAGCATTCCTTGAATCGATTTGTTTGCAACTTGCACAATACAGTCTCGCGCCATTGGATGCAGAAAAGACCGGTTTTTCTAACCGGCCGGCTCAACGATGCATCGATAGTGCTTCTTTGCGAACGACACAACACGCTGAACAAATGTAGCGAAGAGAGAAATGTCCGCGTGTCGATTAGATGGCACGGGTCGATGGCCTTTCCAACGATTCAAATACACACTTGCGCGCAGCGTAGTTGTTGTGTTGCGTATTGTCGCATCTATTCCGCTTGGGGGGCTTGTCAAGCGGATGGGCAAAAGCAGGCGGTGCAATGTTCTGTGCTGTCATTACTTCATGGCACACTTTTCCGGTCACGCTTGAGTACTTTCCAATCCGTCACAAACATACAAGAGTGGCGCGATGCCCGAAATCACGTGGTGGACAATGTTTGAATTTGTGTCGTTGCAGCAAAATAACACTTTTTTGTATGAAATGAGTCACTGCAGAGCGTCAATTTCGCTTTCTAAAGGTACATTTGTCCACAACAACAAAGTACATGTAGCTCCATTTTCAAGTCGCTTCAAGTGACTCCTTATGGCAAAATTTGTGTTTATTGCATTAATCATACTCAATTTGCCGCACAACGGGTTCATAAGAGGAACGGCAGACTTCCTTCCAATGAAAGCAACGGTGCATTGCAAATACCAGACAGACACTTCCGGAGAATCACTTGGCTTCTTCAATCGCTCACGAACTCACGTGACGATGACTGGAAGAATGCACTCAGCAGAAAGTAAAATGCCATAATCAAATGGTCTACAGTGCATGACCTCTAGACGGCTTCCTTTCTGGCGGTGCAATAAAGAGATCTCGCGCGCGTTGTCTGACCGAGACCATTGTGAATCAATTAATATCAATCCAATTGCCGGTCAGTGCGGCTGCGTTTCTTTCCCCACATCCGCGTGCCAGAGCTGCACAATACAGCGGTTTGTTGTAGCTGAAGTATTTTCCCATGCCACCCGAGGTGACACTTGTCATACAATCCAACGGCGGTAGTCAGACTACCCGATCCTTCCCAAGAAGAGGCCCCTTTGGAGGCCGAGCTAACGCAACGGAATCTCTGTTTAAACACGACCCGCAGGCCAACATACACCGTGGCAGAGGCTTAAGAGGTTCAATTGGGTAAAGAAGAGGGCAGCATAATTGAATCAAGAATCCATTATATTATCCCATTTACACTCGTTTGTCGGTCAGGGGTGAGGGCAGTAGTCAACTGCCTGAAGAGAACTGAAGTGACGGTGGACGTTGTTATCTCCTCGGTGGCCAGATCGAGAACCGATGTTCCCGATGACGACACCAACAGCACTGATTGCGGAAGGCAGCACAAGATAGCACGATAGATGGAAGGCAGCACGATGGATAATAGACCAACTTCATTATCATTAACGCAACGAATTAGGCTTCTTCCCATATTTTGCGTCAGCCCTGGGCCATATCAGCTGATCAGTGTAACACAATTAATCCTCACCATTTCGCAAAATATGTACAGTTGACGCCATATTTGCGTAAAACATGTAATTATAATGATGCCTCGTGTGTTCCCCCATTGCCGCTCTCCCTGGTAGAGACAAGCGAGCAAAACACAAAAAAGCATTAGCTGCACTACTACCTGTTGCTAACGATTTTGTCAGGTCGACACGCAATGTTTATTGCATAATTTCGGTTCATTTAAGCGTCACTTGAAATTACCGATCCAACAAAGCGGCGTCGTCGACGACGGTGTTGTCGTCGCCCGGTCGGTGTGGCCTGTGGTTGGGTCGGGTAGTTTTCCATCGATTGTTAATCGAGCTGGAATTAATGCTTTCCGTCGTCGCTTCCAACCAGCAGCAGCAACTCGTAGCACTTTCGAGGCAGGACAAATTTAAACCGAAACGTTTGTGGAACAGGCCAGTAGAACGGGAGAACCCAAAAGAAAAGACGGAACGGAGGGCGTGCTGGTGTTTGATGGATTTATTCGACTGTACCCAGATAAGCGATGATAAGACTCGCAAGTTGCACTCCAGCAGAGACCTGCAGGGACGTTTGTCTTTTTCTCAGTATGCCTCAGTTGGGTACATTGATTAAAGGCCTAAATATCGATAAGCCAGTAAAAGACCCAGTTGCCAGTCATTAGGTCTCGGCCCGGCAAGGCTTGTAATCGGTGCTCGATAAAAAGATGAAACATTTCTACACTTTGTGTGATCGAAAACTTACTTCACGCGGGAATGAACGTGGCCCAGGAAAGATTGTAGGGAGAAAAAGCGCCGGAGTGCAAGATTAAGACGTCCCGAGCACCTTTGAACTTTCGTGACGGGGGCCGCTTATCGGGGAATTGAGCTTAACAGTTGAGCCCTCGTGCTGCGGTCAGTTTAAAATAAACATAATCGCCCTGATTGTTCCCTTGCCGCACGCTATAGGTAGTAGTAGGTGAAGCAATCTGTTATCAGCAACTGCAAACGTGAGAAAAAAATATGTTGTGTAACGATGCAGTCATATTTCCAGAAGGATGTTTGCTCTGTTTGCACCTTAGTGGGCAGCCTAACGGGCAGAATACTCTTCGACAGTTCTTTCATTTGGTAGACTTATTGATTTTTTTTTCTTCCATTTCGTACCAAGCCTCCGACGAATGAAGTATGCATATTAAGCATCAGCCATCCATAAGCGGACAAAGAACGTGGAATAATGCTCATTACCTTAGTACCGCACTCATTGCACGAATATATTTGTGTGACATAAATGGTTGTTTTCCTGCTAGTATAAAGTTCCTAAACTTCCTGAACCACAGGCATCAGTAATGTGCTGCAGACACGGGACGTTGAATTAATTTCCGACGCTGCACCAGGAAGTGGTCGGCATCGTCCAGTAGCAAATGCGCCAAGTCGGCACGCTACCACTCTCTCGTAACAGCATTGGTATTGGTGTACGTTATCGACGTTTGGGTTGGACTTTGACTATACCTTGCCCTTCATGCGGAGTTAGAACCTAAGTCCAACCCTGCCATAGCACGGTAATCAGCTGTAATGTACTCTCCCCTCTATTGCATTGGCGTAGGGTGGGTGTGTTATGTGATAGTGGCGTCAAATTATGGACGATCGAATAATGAGGCTATGCCTGCATCAAATGCATTCTTTCGCGCTCAAGGACCATACCCTGACTGCATTGATAACGTCAGTCCCAGCGATTGATAACGATATCAATATCGATATCTTTTGCGCAATATTGACCAACTCTCTCTCTCTCTCTCTCTTTCTCTTCCTTCTCGGTTCAGGTGTCGGCATGGTGCTTCGCAAGCTTGGCAACAGCATCTCGCCCACGGTGGAGCTCGTGAAGAACGGTGACGAGTACACGTTCAACACGCTGTCCACCTTCAAGAACACGACGATCAAGTTCAAGCTGGGCGAGGAGTTCGATGAGGAAACCGTCGATGGACGTATGGTCAAGTCGGTCTGCACCTTCGATGGCAACAAGCTGATCCACGAGCAGAAGGGCGAGAAGCCGACCACGATCGTGCGCGAGTTCACTGCCACCGATCTGACCGCCACCATGACTGCCGGCAACGCCAAGTGCGTCCGCTACTACAAGGCCGTCTAAGAAGGACCGACCGACCGAGCGAGCGAGCTTCTTCGCCGGAGCAACTACACTCGATCTGTGACCGAGTGGACCTTTGCTTTACCATCAGGACATCACATTTCCAGCATCATTCGCATTTAGATTCTACTGCATGGAGAGGACGTAGCAACTAACAGACTAAACGGAGAAACACACACAGACACAGAGCCCTTGCGGGTGAGGAGCCTGCAGACGTGCGGTTGCAAAAGGATGTGTGCGTGCGTGTGTGACTGTATTTATAAGAGACCATCGCGGTGTGGTCGTGGAACGCGTGTGTACGTGTGTGCGTGTGCACGTACCGAAGAAGCGAACAATAGCGATAGTGCGTTTTGCTCATTTGCGATCGTTTATGTATATATTTCGTACGAAATATTATGATTTGATCATAATCCTCAATCCTTGTTTGTGTTGCTCATTCACCAATCGTCAAGAATAAAAAGACCAAGCTTGAAGGAATTACGCTGTACTTTTTATGTTTTTATTTGTATGTTTTTATTTATTTCGATGTTTTCGTTTTTCCCATGTTTATGTTATTTTTAATCATGCTGCTCAATGGACTGCCATGCTAAAAAATTAAGAAAAATAAAAGTAAGTCAAAGCAGAACACTCTTACAAGTAGAACATTCATCTTTACATACTTTAAAATGATGTAAATATAATCAATTTATATCCGAATTGTTTCATTAAAATTTACAAGGCGCACTCATGTTTCAGTATAAATTTGAATTGAACAAATCTCGCACTAATAATCATGTATGATGCTGTAACAAATATTAATAGGGGTTTCATCGATACTGCGTTGGCTTTTACTGGTTTGGCTTTTATTTTAGTTCACATATATTGCTCTCCTTATATATTTAACCCTTCTGTTCCTTTTGCTGAGTTGCGCGCTAGGATGCTAGCTACCAACCGATCATTCTACAGTCTGAGAAATCAGTTCATCTCAAAGAACCGGTCGCGACGGACGAAGCTGTGACTATATAGTACCTACATAGTACCGGTACTCACGTACGCCTTTGATACATGGACACTGTCCAAATCTGACGAAACCCTCTGAGCCACGTTCGAGAGGAAAACGATCAGAAGGATACTTGGCCCGTATGTGTGGAAGGACAATGGAGGAGCTGTTATAATGACGAGCTATACGAGATGTACGACGACCTCACTGTCATGCAGCGTATCAAGCTCGCCAGGGTTCGGTGGGTTGGCCATGTTGTACGCATGGAAACGGACGACCCAGCCCGTAAAGTCTTTTTAGGCCGTCTACAAGAACAGAGGAGGCATGGCGCAAGACCGTAAGCGGTTTCGGACACTCCTGAGGCAGGCAAAGACCGCGAAGCGGTTGTAACGCCGGATAAGTAAGTAAGTCTGTCCCTTTTTGTGTGGATAGCTAGCTACAAACTAGCTCATTTTTGTTCACAAAATAATCACAAACGATCGTTTCATATCAATTGAACTTGGGAACCCATATCAATACATTCTTTTACCTACGTAATAAACCGCAATTTACAACCGCAATCTACTAAGATGCGAAGGGAAAACTTCGTACAGAACGAGAGGCGAATGAAAGGTAGGGCAAAGGTATAGGTACTACTTCCATTGGCACCTTAACGGGACAGGCAACTCGGGAGACGCAAGAAGGGGAACAAGGCAACAGCAGCAATACCAGTAATACAGCAATGATGCAGATGACGAGTTGCCACCACCATCTCTGGATGAGATTGTAAGCGTTATAGAGCAGCTTAAGAGTAACAGGTTCGGTGGTAGCGATGGTGGTCAAGCTGTTCAAGATGCGACCACAGTCAAAATGTATTATCTTATCATGAGAATTTGATAGCAATAAGAACTATCGCAAGAATGAAAGCTGGGCGTCATTCATGCAGTTTACGAAAAAGGCCGACAAGCTGGAATGGACGAATGTTCTTGGCATAATAAGGTGCAAGGATGCAGCGCTAGACAACGACATCCTGGGCACAAACTTTTATCGATAGTTCCAATGGCTTTGCTTCGCGGATGACCAAATGGACCACCAAATGGAGGATGCAAACGCTCTGGGCGTATTTCAGCATACAATAACTCGATTGCTAGGTCAGGTGAAGCAGGCCTTTTCGGAGATTGACTGCCTGCATAGATGGGAAACTGTAGCTAAGGACCGAGCAACCGAAAACTATAAAATAAAACTCACTTAAGACTGAAAGGGCCCATCTACAGAACTCTGTTAAGACTACTAGTTAAAACCATTTCTAGACCTTTAAGATGTGAGGCGCAAATAAACTATCAAAATTACAGCATATTGCTATGGATATGTTCTTGAGACGGCAATGAAGAATTACATATGAAGTCATAATAATGGTTGAGAGTTATTTGAGAATTATCATGTTGTCTTGATATTTTTTTCTAATTTAAATGCTCGCGTAGCAGAAATCCATGTCAAGAAAATTTCACTGTTGAAATACGTTATAATAATTTGAAAAAAAAAGCGCTTCAGTAATATCATATCAATAAAAATGGATTCCATTGGCTTAAGATCAGAAGGACTTTCTTGATCACAAGTTTTGTTGATTTGTAGTGCAATATGTTTGGCTAATATCGTTTTAAAAAGCGCATAGCTTTAGGAAGCGCTTGTGCAGACTAATAAGTGTTAGGACTCTCCACGTACAAAGGAGATAGATACGCGGAACCTAGTATCAGATACGATTTTCGATTTTCTCTATTAATTCCGTGCATAGATCATTTGAATTCGATAAATATCAAATATTCTTTGCAGGGAATAAAATCACCCGCTACAAGCAAGTTGAAGTTGGGCCGGTCTAATGGTACAGTCGTCAACTCGTACGACTTAACAACATGCCCGTCATGGGTTCAAGCCCCAAATAGACCGTGCCGCCATACGTAGGACTGACTATCCTGCTATGGGGGGAATCAATAAGTCACTGAAAGCCAACCCCACAAGTGTGTTGGCAGGCCTTGACCGGCATCGGTTGTTGAGCCTAAGAAGAAGAAGAAGACAAGCAAAAGGAACAAGAAAAATAAATATATTATGGCTGAAAACTGCAAAATACAACTTACGCAGAAGATAGAAATACTCGGCTTATCCACGTTTTGCGTTAATAGCGTATTTCATGTACAACTTGTATAGTCTCAAATAACAAGTCCTTAAACGTGCTTAAGAATACATTTACAGTACAAGCAATACAAGCCAGGAATCAAAACTCCAATTACAGTTTTAACAGTCATTTAAGCGTCTTCAGAACGTTTTAAAGGTTTAGCAACTTTAAAAACTTCTAAGCATCTTCAAAAGACATGTTAAAACTATGTGACTTAGTACACTCATAATAAAGAATACTTTAAAAAATGTTTACGTGTAAAAAGCTTAGGCAATGTTTCTTAGGCCACTCATGGGCTAGAACTTCATCCATGGTGGGCATATTGGTAAACCAAGTGAGTTACCGGGGCCGACCCAAACATAGTTGTAAAAAATAGCATAATATCAGACAAAGTGGATCATATCCGATGGGTTAAGAGGAGTAGTAAATGAGTCAAAAAGTGAATTATCATTGAATGCTGATGCGTGCTGGTCGTGGGGACGCAGCACGTCCAAGTTCGGGGTTTTCCAATCTTCTACTTTTTATCAGTTTTCATTAGTAGTTCAAATGACATGTTGTGTAGCGGGATGTACATCACATTGCTGTGTCTGAAAAATAAGAGCAAGGGTAAAACTTACATACAATGTCTGCATAAAATAATGAAACAGAGTACTAACCGACTCTACACAACAAAACACAGCAGATTCGTTTAAGCTTGGTCTTTTTATTCTTGACGATTGGTGAATGAGCAACACAAACAAGGATTGAGGATTATGATCAAATCATAATATTTCGTACGAAATATATACATAAACGATCGCAAATGAGCAAAACGCACTACCGCTATTGTTCGCTTCTTCGGTACGTGCACACGCACACACGTACACACGCGTTCCACGACCACACCGCGATGGTCTCTTATAAATACAGTCACACACGCACGCACACATCCTTTTGCAACCGCACGTCTGCAGGCTCCTCACCCGCAAGGGCTCTGTGTCTGTGTGTGTTTCTCCGTTTAGTCTGTTAGTTGCTACGTCCTCTCCATGCAGTAGAATCTAAATGCGAATGATGCTGGAAATGTGATGTCCTGATGGTAAAGCAAAGGTCCACTCGGTCACAGATCGAGTGTAGTTGCTCCGGCGAAGAAGCTCGCTCGCTCGGTCGGTCGGTCCTTCTTAGACGGCCTTGTAGTAGCGGACGCACTTGGCGTTGCCGGCAGTCATGGTGGCGGTCAGATCGGTGGCAGTGAACTCGCGCACGATCGTGGTCGGCTTCTCGCCCTTCTGCTCGTGGATCAGCTTGTTGCCATCGAAGGTGCAGACCGACTTGACCATACGTCCATCGACGGTTTCCTCATCGAACTCCTCGCCCAGCTTGAACTTGATCGTCGTGTTCTTGAAGGTGGACAGCGTGTTGAACGTGTACTCGTCACCGTTCTTCACGAGCTCCACCGTGGGCGAGATGCTGTTGCCAAGCTTGCGAAGCACCATGCCGACACCTGAACCGAGAAGGAAGAGAAGAGAGAGAGAGAGAGAGTTGGTCAATATTGCGCAAAAGATATCGATATTGATATCGTTATCAATCGCTGGGACTGACGTTATCAATGCAGTCAGGGTATGGTCCTTGAGCGCGAAAGAATGCATTTGATGCAGGCATAGCCTCATTATTCGATCGTCCATAATTTGACGCCACTATCACAAAACACACCCACCCTACGCCAATGCAATAGAGGGGAGAGTACATTACAGCTGATTACCGTGCTATGGCAGGGTTGGACTTAGGTTCTAACACCGCATGAAGGGCAAGGTATAGTCAAAGTCCAACCCAAACGTCGATAACGTACACCAATACCAATGCTGTTACGAGAGAGTGGTAGCGTGCCGACTTGGCGCATTTGCTACTGGACGATGCCGACCACTTCCTGGTGCAGCGTCGGAAATTAATTCAACGTCCCGTGTCTGCAGCACATTACTGATGCCTGTGGTTCAGGAAGTTTAGGAACTTTATACTAGCAGGAAAACAACCATTTATGTCACACAAATATATTCGTGCAATGAGTGCGGTACTAAGGTAATGAGCATTATTCCACGTTCTTTGTCCGCTTATGGATGGCTGATGCTTAATATGCATACTTCATTCGTCGGAGGCTTGGTACGAAATGGAAGAAAAAAAAATCAATAAGTCTACCAAATGGACGAACTGTCGAAGAGTATTCTTCCCGTGGTGCAAACAGAGCAAACATCCTTCTGGAAATATGACTGCATCGTTACACAACATATTTTTTTCTCACGTTTGCAGTTACTGATAACAGATTGCTTCACCTACTACTACCTATAGCGTGCGGCAAGGGAACAATCAGGGCGATTATGTTTATTTTAAACTGACCGCAGCACGAGGGCTCAACTGTTAAGCTCAATTCCCCGATAAGCGGCCCCCGTCACGAAAGTTCAAAGGTGCTCGGGACGTCTTAATCTTGCACTCCGGCGCTTTTTCTTCCTACAATCTTTCCTGGGCCACGTTCATTCCCGCGTGAAGTAAGTTTTCGATCACACAAAGTGTAGAAATGTTTCATCTTTTTATCGAGCACCGATTACAAGCCTTACCGGGCCGAGACCTAATGACTGGCAACTGGGTCTTTTACTGGCTTATCGATATTTAGGCCTTTAATCAATGTACCCAACTGAGGCATACCGAGAAAAAGACAAACGTCCCTGCAGGTCTCTGCTGGAGTGCAACTTGCGAGTCTTATCATCGCTTATCTGGGTACAGTCGAATAAATCCATCAAACACCAGCACGCTCTCCGTTCCGTCTTTTCTTTTGGGTTCTCCCGTTCTACTGGTCTGTTCCGCAAACGTTTCGGTTTAAATTTGTCCTGCCTCGAAAGTGCTACGAGTTGCTGCTGCTGGTTGGAAGCGACGACGGAAAGCATTAATTCCAGCTCGATTAACAATCGATGGAAAACTACCCGACCCAACCACAGGCCACACCGACCGGGCGACGACAACACCGTCGTCGACGACGCCGCTTTGTTGGATCGGTAATTTCAAGTGACGCTTAAATGAACCGAAATTATGCAATAAACATTGCGTGTCGACCTGACAAAATCGTTAGCAACAGGTAGTAGTGCAGCTAATGCTTTTTTGTGTTTTGCTCGCTTGTCTCTACCAGGGAGACGATGTCGAGGGTAGCGACCAGGGAGAGCGGCAATGGGGGAACACACGAGGCATCATTATAATTACATGTTTTACGCAAATATGGCGTCAACTGTACATATTTTGCGAAATGGTGAGGATTAATTGTGTTACACTGATCAGCTGATATGGCCCAGGGCTGACGCAAAATATGGGAAGAAGCCTAATTCGTTGCGTTAATGATAATGAAGTTGGTCTATTATCCATCGTGCTGCCTTCCATCTATCGTGCTATCTTGTGCTGCCTTCCGCAATCAGTGCTGTTGGTGTCGTCATCGGGAACATCGGTTCTCGATCTGGCCACCGAGGAGATAACAACGTCCACCGTCACTTCAGTTCTCTTCAGGCAGTTGACTACTGCCCTCACCCCTGACCGACAAACGAGTGTAAATGGGATAATATAATGGATTCTTGATTCAATTATGCTGCCCTCTTCTTTACCCAATTGAACCTCTTAAGCCTCTGCCACGGTGTATGTTGGCCTGCGGGTCGTGTTTAAACAGAGATTCCGTTGCGTTAGCTCGGCCTCCAAAGGGGCCTCTTCTTGGGAAGGATCGGGTAGTCTGACTACCGCCGTTGGATTGTATGACAAGTGTCACCTCGGGTGGCATGGGAAAATACTTCAGCTACAACAAACCGCTGTATTGTGCAGCTCTGGCACGCGGATGTGGGGAAAGAAACGCAGCCGCACTGACCGGCAATTGGATTGATATTAATTGATTCACAATGGTCTCGGTCAGACAACGCGCGCGAGATCTCTTTATTGCACCGCCAGAAAGGAAGCCGTCTAGAGGTCATGCACTGTAGACCATTTGATTATGGCATTTTACTTTCTGCTGAGTGCATTCTTCCAGTCATCGTCACGTGAGTTCGTGAGCGATTGAAGAAGCCAAGTGATTCTCCGGAAGTGTCTGTCTGGTATTTGCAATGCACCGTTGCTTTCATTGGAAGGAAGTCTGCCGTTCCTCTTATGAACCCGTTGTGCGGCAAATTGAGTATGATTAATGCAATAAACACAAATTTTGCCATAAGGAGTCACTTGAAGCGACTTGAAAATGGAGCTACATGTACTTTGTTGTTGTGGACAAATGTACCTTTAGAAAGCGAAATTGACGCTCTGCAGTGACTCATTTCATACAAAAAAGTGTTATTTTGCTGCAACGACACAAATTCAAACATTGTCCACCACGTGATTTCGGGCATCGCGCCACTCTTGTATGTTTGTGACGGATTGGAAAGTACTCAAGCGTGACCGGAAAAGTGTGCCATGAAGTAATGACAGCACAGAACATTGCACCGCCTGCTTTTGCCCATCCGCTTGACAAGCCCCCCAAGCGGAATAGATGCGACAATACGCAACACAACAACTACGCTGCGCGCAAGTGTGTATTTGAATCGTTGGAAAGGCCATCGACCCGTGCCATCTAATCGACACGCGGACATTTCTCTCTTCGCTACATTTGTTCAGCGTGTTGTGTCGTTCGCAAAGAAGCACTATCGATGCATCGTTGAGCCGGCCGGTTAGAAAAACCGGTCTTTTCTGCATCCAATGGCGCGAGACTGTATTGTGCAAGTTGCAAACAAATCGATTCAAGGAATGCTGTTCTTCCAACAGAACAGTTCAGTTTAAAAATATAAACTAATTTTCGAGATAAAGCAGCAGGATGCCATCGAGAAGGAATTCGCTGGCTCGTCATTCCAGGAGAGCTTCGTATTGCGTATTTTTTGTGCTGAACCAACGAACGATGTTAGCGTGTTAACTACCCGTTTCATTTCACCCCTCTCTTCATTCTGGTCTTTGGATTCTCTTCAGCGCAAACGCGCCCTTGCATCGCACGATGTGGTGCGTAGCTGAGAGAAACTTTGCTCGTTGTAGTAGGCTAGACTGAAAGCAAACGACAACCGAAAGATAGAAGGAGAGAGACAGCAAGAAGCAGATATACAGCATCGGATGATAGCTCGCACGATGTGTTCTAAATTACACTGACCCACTGTCTCCTATTGATGCTGATTTTTGCAAAAGATTCAACTAAAACTGTGACAAACGATGTGGAATCTGCTAGCTTTGCACAATTTTTTTCTAACCACACACGCATTTCACACCCACTTTGGCTTCCGATCGTTTGGGAAAACGAACCGGCGTTTTTAGGCCCCCCACTTGCACTCCCCACACACCTCACCGCTGACGATCGTCTGTACTTACCGAGAGCCTTCATGTAGTCATCGAATCCCTCCGACTTCTCCATCTTGTACTTCTTTCCTTCCCAGACGGCCATTGTGGATGTAAAGTGAGGTGGTTTTACACGGGATGAGTGTTTGGGAAATGCAATCGAATGTTGCTTGCGATGAAAGGCCGGGAAATCGACTTCTGTCCCTCGCTGTGTCTGGCACCGAACTTAGCTCTCTCTCTCCCAGGCCGTGTGGTTAAATACACCATCCCACCGCGGTGTCGGGATCGGCGGACTTCGTGCGGCGAAGCACGACAGCAGGTGGCGTCCTCTAGCGGACATCGCCCGTGGCACGGACGTAACGGTCGAAGATAACGCATCGTGTCAAACGCGCGTTTGAATGTACGGGTGGTGAGCAGCGTTGAGGTGGAGGTTGATATCGGCAGATAGATGGGGTTTTATCTAATTTTAGGGCTTGATATCCATGCACTCCGGTTGGAGATAGGAATAACGTTCGATTTTGTGTTAAGTTCCAATCAACTTTCAAAATGGACTTTGACCACATCGTGCACAGAAAGTAGCATTTTTGGTGTGAAAATTAGACTACGAAAGAACGGATAAGAATCATTTCAAACTTATCATTCAAACGATCTGAGTTTTCGGCTGTATTCAACACGGACATAACAGTGTTTTATGTTTTAACAATATTTTTTTTTTTGCTCAATTATCTCTTTCTCCATTTTCGTCCCTGTTCTCCCTTAAAATTGCATTGTATTTGAACGGAAAACAATCATTGGACGAAAATGACGTCATTTATATCGTACGATATATCGCCGGTGCAAAACAACGCCTGCTCCATGATTGTTAAGCCCGGTCTACACAAGTCAGCAAGTGTCAGCCAGTGACAGAATGATCAGAATATTGTACTCTTTCGGGTACAAAATTCATCCATTTCACCATTTGCTTGGCTTAAACATTCATTTTTATTATTTTACAATTTATATTACTACAAAATTTCAAGCTAGACGCAGGTGCAAATAAGTTTGATCTCGTTGATAGAATCAACATCGTTCAACATGTGTGCGTGTGGAGCCCGTGCTTTAGCGCCCTATCCCGTGTTGAGTCGTATTCCGTGCTTATGCGCTTCATCTTCTTCTGCCGCCCGACCGTGCTCGTCATCGTGAAGTTGCCCAGCTATGGAGAAGCAGACGTCCGCCAACGTTTGGCCGTTGCCGGAGAAATTACATAAGTGTAGAATTGTGATTTACCAGTAACGGACAGGGCCGTCTCCCGCACGGGTGTAGTTTGCCGTTTTGCCCTATTCGTGTGCCATTGCTATGATGATTGTTCGTAGTGCTGCGTGCAGAACCGAAACTGTGTAGCCTCTTTGCCAGTGATGAAGGGCACAGCTGCCGATAGAGATTGTGAGACAATCCAGGCTTGAGTCACGTTAAGAAAATAAGTGCGTAGGAGCAGTAGTGCGTTTGTGCGTGCCTGCAAAGGAGGTAAAAGCCATATGCATACTTCGTTCCAACACGCGACGGAACTCGAGCAACACAGTGCAATTGAATTGTAGGGTGGTTTTAGGTAAGTAAATAAAGTGCATACAACTGTAACTGGTTCCCACACAAGTACGTGACCGTGCACCGATAACGCGGCACGAGAGAAAATCGATAGCAAAACAAGACAGTTGATGGTTGTGTGGGCAAAGGGAGAAACGAGAAAGAGAGAAAGAGAGGACATGTGTGGTAGAAGAAAAGAAGAAAAGGATGAAGCTAGGGGATGATGTTTTGGTATGGTTTGTTTTCATATTTGGAACCTTACAAATGTCGTGCGCCGTTTGCAATGCGATGGCATACAGTACGTCCCACACCAACCGATGCGTTTAATTTTTGTTATTTATTATCCGCGCCAGGTATTTTTATTGATTTAAACTTTCAACCGAAAATTGAGTAGTTTTTTTTGCTTTCATTCTTTTTCATTTTTTTTTCATTATTAAAAGATTATGTTCTATCTCTTTTTCTAGTACAATTACTGAGTATGCCTGCAGCTAATGATAGAGACAATTATTATCATATTTTCAAGCTGACTGTCGCATCACTATCGATTGTTAAGGCCAGTGGCTACTCATCATTATCAGCACCAGCTGGCACGAGGATGATGAAGTGTGCACGACAAGCGTTATCGAGTTGTTGGCTGTCGGGATGGTTTCCATTACAGCTGATTACGATCCGTGTAGGATGATCATTACCACGTCACATTCCTTGCCGTCTCTAAGTGCTTTTTTTGCGTTATGGTGTTGGCCACTCTTCCGATGTAATGATTTAGGGACACTCCAAATGGTGTGTATGATAAGCTTGCCAAGATTGCTTTCTTGGTGTAACAGATTGCTTTCATTCTACTGTAAATTTTAAATCAATGCTCAACGCGTAATAATAATACAGTGAGACGCCGTTTATCCGGGCGCGTTTTATCGGCCTGTGCGGTTATTCGTGCTGTTGAGAAATGATAGTTCAATTCAAAGGTAACATTGCGAGTCGATATTTAAAAAAAGCGTCATCAGGGCACATTGTAATAACAACAACCAAAACGGTAAAAATCATGGCAAATTCCGTATATTCTCATTATAAAAACAAAAGCTAAGAAGGCTAAGGTTTACCAAAACATAATATAGATTTAAAAAAAAAACTTCAACAATTTGTGATAAAATATATACTTTTATAATTGAGCCGTGTGCGAGGTCGAGTCCCGATGAGCCTAGATAAACGGCGTTCCACTTCACTTCGAAGCTGGAAAGCATAGGTTCTTGATCAAGCATCAGCGCGCGATCGTCTTTTCATACCAAGACAAAGTATCGCGGCTACAGCTATGTTATCGTAATAATGAAACTCCTAAGTGTAAAGCGATATTAATAGCGCTGCCAATTGACAGCATAATTCGTTTGAATAAACAATAAATACGAAGGAGCTGGGAAGGAGGGGTACACTCTGTCTCACACCACCACCTCCTTCGCTACGGGGCAGGTTAGCACGTGCAGTTCACGCACTGAAACCGTTTGCGCCATCCGCCCGTTCCAATACAATGTGTCGGGGGGCATGGTGAGGTAACAACCCTTTCCCAATGCTCTCTCTCTCCTGTTAGGCCGTGCTAACCCACACAGCCAGCCTATGCTAGCGTCCCAGCGAGTGGTGCGATAGGCCGCAGAAACTCCAGCCGCGGGCGCGCACCGTCCGTTCAGTCGCTCGCCGAACTTTGAATCGCAAACGCGCGCGCGCTCTCTCGCGCACCAACCAATTCCACGAGCATTCCGTTTGGCTGTGCGTGCCATCCCTCGGTAAGCCGGTTAGTAGTGTTGCCGCTGTTGTCTGCCGTTAAGTTGGGCGAGCGGGGGAATTTCAAGTGCTAGTTACCATGGTAGTCGCTGCCCTTAAAGTAGGCGATGGAAGGCGCTGACCCTCACGACGCAACAGTTGCTCCCCTCCCGAATGTGTCGCAGTCGAGTTCACACCGAGGGTGTTTTGAGTGTGTTAATTTTTGTTTTTTGGACTCAACAACCTTTTCGAAATCGGCTCAACCGAAAGCTCACGGATCATGGGATGGGACGTGAAAGTGTGTCACTGTGGTGGTTGGCTGGTGCTTGTGAATCGTGTGCTTGCACGGGCACGGACCGTGCAAGAAACGCCAAAACTTGTTCACGCGTTGCGTAACCGTATAGTGCACGTTCGCTCTCTTTTGTCCCTTTCTCTCTCTCTCTCTCTCTCTCTCTCTCTCTCTCTCTCACCTCACACGCATCGTTTGTGCAAGAGTAAAGACTGTTGTGTGTTAGCTCCACTTGGCAACTTCCACAACCCTGTTTGCCGTACAAAGGGAGGCAAAAACCTCAAAAGTCACCAAATTGGGGATTGTACCATAGCCATCCCTCCAACGCTCTCGCAAATATCGAAAACCAACTCCAGAATGACGTCAGAGACGGCGAGAAGTTCGTTGTGTGATAGACGTATCTCTCCGTGTTGTATATAGGCGAATTTGCTTGCATTGACCTCAACGGTTTTCCGGTGTTGCTAACAGCGTGATGATGATGATGATGTGGAAAGTGCAAGTCAAGGTTACTAGAAGATCAATGCCTCTCCCTCTCCCACTCTCTCTCAGCTGTTCTGTAACAAGTTTGTGTGGTTGTTGTTGTAGTTGTTCCTTCTGTTTGCACACACCATGCAACTCCATCTAATCGCCGGCTAGTGCTGGACGACTGAACTGATAACAACAGCCTCAACAGCAATCAATGCTCCACTTACCTTGGTACTTGCACCCTCCAACAAGCGGGCCAATATACTGCACCGCTTCCTTTGCTTATGTTCGTCTGACCGCTGATGCCACTTTCCCTTCCCTTGGTCCGCCCGGTACGGGACGGACCATGCGACCCAGCGCCATTATATAATGGCGCGAGCGGGACCAATTAACCCGCGCAAACCGGTTCCGATGTGTTATGTTTTTGGCATTCCTGGTGCTGAATTCGTGCGCCCGAATATTGTGACGAGTTTGGTGGCTCTTGTACAACTGGCAAGTGGCGGAATTCCTCGCCCGGCTATAGCTGAAGAACGGCAAGAGCTCGGCAAGTTCAAGGGTGCAGTTTGATTGACTTTTCGTTTTCGCCAGTTACGCCGTTTCCCGCAGTTTGCTTGACCGAAACCGCAAACACGACCGATGCACACGACACCATGCCGCCGTGCTCGTGTTGATGTGCTTCCATAGCAACAGACACATCGCCTGCTCCCTCGGCAGGGCGAAACCGTTTGGCGAATTTTGAACGCGTAGGGTTAAGGGTTGTGGGGTTTTTTTTGGCAAACTCGACATGTAGGCGTTGTCCGTGTAACACGACACGCCCCGACTGGTGAAAGTTTTCTCATTTACAAGCCGGTTTGTGTGTCATTTCCAGAATTAGTAAAGAATTGGTGAAACGCACTACCGAGCCCGTTGTCTAAGCCACCTCTGCCTTGTTGCTAGACAACGCCGCCAGAGTTGAAATCGCGATAAGCTGCAGACGCCAAGCGACGAACGCTCGACGCGGCATTGGCCGCATCAAAACACTTCAATTCGCCCCTCGAATGGCGCAACGGAAGGGGGTGGTGTGCGTTGTCCGCGAGAATAAGGGTGCTTGTTAGTCTGCGCCTCCCGCTAACGTATCGTCCGATTGGTGCAGTAAGTGTGTGTTGTGTGTGTCTGTGTGTGTTTGTGAAATTATGGCCAGTCATGCGACAAACCGGGTACAATCTGCCAGCTCAGGCAGATATTTTGGGTGGCGAAGGAAACCATATTTGTGTTTGGCAACTGCAGTCAAGGAAAAAAAATGCACATCCAACCGCTGTGTTGCATTTTGTGTGTTTTTTCGTGAAGGCGCCATGAAATACGGTGGTTAACTGGTTCAAAAACAAGAAGCGAGAAGAAGCGGGAATTTTGAACAAATACGAACTTTGTTCGCCTATATTTATGTTTTATTTACTGCGTTGATAGCAGTAAAAACTCCATGCTGCCCTTGCGGACAAGTGCTTACAGGGTTCTCCAGGGGCTCTCATAGTTGTGGGACACTTCCCTGACTTTTTCTTAATGGAAGTGTATTTCATACGTTGGAAATTGGACGCTATGGGACCCTTTTTCTAAAGGCTCCTTGGAATTTCCTATTGGATATGTCCAACAAGGGTGATATAGAGTCCAATTCCCATGGCATTTAGTTCATTTCACACAAGAAGGTGTCAATAAAGTGCTACCACCGCTATGAGCACTCCTAGGAAACCCTGTAATGCAATGGTTACTGTGACGTCGTATTGATTTATTCAGTCGGCATTGAGGATTGCAATCGAGTTAGTACAGTACAGTGAGCGGTTGAAACGATTGATCCTTCAAAGCTATTTTTAGCTCTCCATAGTACACAATCTCCATTTCCTATCTTTACATGGTTGTTGGTAGTTTTAGTGCAACGCAACATATTGCTAGGGATTGTAGTTGCTTGAAAGCTTTTGAAGTGCATGTCTCATGTTTCAAAACCGGTGATGTTGTGCCTCATTGGAGCGAAGGGAGATTTGGAAACCTATCGTTCAATACTTCATACTCCTACATCGTCGGACGTGGTTTGATTCCCACTCTGCTATGCCCAGTTAAAAAAAGAAATTAAATTAATTGTATGAAAACCACCAAACGACCAAAAATAGTAACATCAAACTGTTTTCACTTTCCTTCATTTTAGTCTCCTACCCGCCCATGAAAGGATTCACTCACCACAACGGAACATTTCCCACAACGACGCTCAGAGCCGCGTGAGAAACGAACCACTGCCAAACGAGCTGCCCGATCGGAGGCCACCGGCACACCAGGCACATTCCAGGCACCATTCTTCTCCCATTAGTGTGACGACCATTCTCCAGAACAAACCCCCAAAACCGACGATGGACCGGTTAGGACTGCTGGCGACGGCCTACGGCCAACCGAATAAACATTCTAGTCAATTCCGCAACCCGTTCGGTGGCCGGCCGTGGATGGAGCAGAGCGGTGCGGCGGCAGCAGCCCCCGGGGCCAAGGGGCTGAAGGGCATCGTGGCCGGTGGCATTACCGGCGGTATCGAGATTTGCATCACCTTCCCGACCGAGTACGTGAAGACGCAGCTGCAGCTCGACGAGAAGGGTGCGACCAAGCAGTACAACGGCATCATGGACTGCGTGAAGAAGACGGTCAAGACGAACGGTGTGCTCGGGCTGTACCGTGGGCTTAGCGTGCTGCTGTACGGCTCCATCCCGAAGTCAGCTGTCCGGTAAGGCGGTTTTCCCGTGTCCGTGTCGATGTTTCGCCTCAAACTGTGTGTACTCACTTTTTTTTTTGCCCCATTTCCCACAGGTTCGGTGCGTTCGAAAGCCTGAAGGGACGTCTGATGGACTCGAACGGGCAGCTCAGCACGTCCGGCAAGCTGCTGGCCGGGTTGGGTGCGGGCGTCGCCGAAGCCATCCTCGCCGTCACGCCGATGGAAACGGTCAAGGTGAAGTTCATCAACGATCAGCGCAGCGGGACGCCCAAGTACAAGGGGTTCTTCCACGGCGTCGGCATGATCGTACGGCAGGAGGGTCTGTCCGGCGTGTACAAGGGCCTTACCGCGACCATACTGAAGCAGGGCTCGAACCAAGCGATCCGCTTCTACGTGATGGAAACGCTCAAGGACATGTACAAGGGCGACGATCCGTCCAAGCCGGTGCCGAAGATGATGGTCGGCGCGTTCGGTGCCGTGGCCGGGGCGGCCTCCGTCTTCGGCAACACCCCGATCGACGTGGTGAAGACGCGCATGCAGGGGCTCGAGGCGGCCAAGTACAAGAACACGGCCGACTGCGCGCTGCAGATCTGGAAGAACGAGGGACCGATGGCGTTCTACAAGGGTACGGTGCCGCGACTGTCGCGCGTCTGTCTGGACGTGGCGATTACGTTCATGATTTACGACTCGTTCATGGATCTGTTCAACAAGTTCTGGCGTTAGGTCGAATCCGGTGGGGAGAGGGGGGGGGGGTCTGAGGAGTTTCAATGCCATTATCTCTAGATTGACACCTGAGGACGGTGTGAGGATGACGATGAGGCTGCAGCCGGTGTCAGGGTTCAGGGATGCAGGATGCGCCAAAGCGGAGGACGGAATGTACATTCTATAAAACGGGAAGTCTCTCGGGACAGTGGAACAAAACGCGGCAAACCAAACGACATTCCGGTGTACATTCAGGGATTTTATGAGCATAACATTATGAGCGGTCGGGAACGTGCGCAATGTTGCAGCCCCAGTTCGTTTCGTATCAGGACGCAGTTTTAGCACGTTGTGTGTTAGATGTTGACCATGCACGAATTAGCTATTAGTGGGAGCGGGTGGGGCGGGAGAAGGTATAGCAAACACATCAGAGGAATGGGGTACCAAAAGGGCACTGTTAGAGGGGGGGATTTTTTTTCGCGTAGAACATAATTACTACTACTTTTAGGGCACTGTTTAGTGGACGCCTTCCCTACCGATGGCTGCACTATTTGTAAGAAATGGTGAACTCTCCCTCACCGTTCTTGCATTCGTTAATGTTCCCTTCTCCCCGTTTTTGGTAACTGATTGCAGACGTTGCTACCGTTGCGAACGATCTCCTGTAAGGAGTTGAAATCGGCTTATATCCTAAAAACAAAAAAAAAATGAACACAAAACGTTTATCAAAAAAAGTCGGCAATTACTGTAAAACAGCCATTTTCCGTACGCGTTCAAAGAAGTTGTTGTTTTAGTTTTCATCTTGTTCGTTTTGTTATAACCGTGACTCCACACCATCATGCTGGTGCGCTTTTTCTTTACTGTACTTTAACGTTTTACGCGCTTCAAGGGTGCATCGCCGCATCGGGTTAATCACACGCATTCCGTAAACTTTTATGTTTTGTTTTTTTTTTCGTTCTACTGTAAGGCCATTTACTTTACACGCTTGCGCTTATCTGTCGCGGCTAACATACTGCGCTTTTCGTCTGGCGGCCGTTGCTTTTTTGGCGTTTTTGAAAGCGTGCTAGAGATACTAAAAAACAAAAACGACCCAATTCCTGACTCGTATTTATATACAACTATATATACACATACACAAACACACTATTATCTATATACAATGTCGTAGCGTAAAACCCAGGGTGTTTTCATTTTGTAATTTTGTAGAGGAAGTACGTGGTTAGACTGTATTGCGCATGATTGCAGGAATAAAAGCCGTGTCGAGAGACGAACGACACAAACCTACAACCAATCGAAGAAAATGCAAGATTTAAGCGTTTTTATTTCGGATGTTTCGTTTTCCGATCCATATTGTTCTACAATATCGTGTTTGTTTTTCATGTTTTTTAATCTCCATTTATTCTCTTTTAATCCATCCCCGCCGCGCCCCCACCCTACTCTACTATCGTGCTTCTATATAACTCTTTGCTGGTTTGGTTGTTTGGCTCTGCTGCTGCTGCCCACAATCCGCTGCAAACCATCGTTATCACTCTTGCTCGACGCAAAACCCTATGCATCGCTCTTACTATAATGCACTGCCCTTTCCCTTTTCAAGCGGGCTAACACTCGCGCTCTTCCTGTTGCCCCACATGTTCCGCCTTCCTCCAGCCCTCTTTTCATCCTTTTTTTTGTCCCACAACAAATGTAAATGTACACATTCATCTTACACACGCACACACACACACCGAGCACAAACAAGGAAAACACAGTCCAATACAGCTAAACACCACACCATTACCTTCCAGCAATTTGGACCTGCAGCAGCTAAACACACACACACACACGCACACGGTGGCGCGGAAAGGGGGAATTCTTCAGTCCTGAACAACGTACTAAGCTGCTGTGCCGGGGGTGTGGGAAAAGCGGACACGCAGCTAGGACGCGCGGCATCCGATGGCAACCAACGATGGTTCTACGTTCAGTCTAGGCGCCCTATGCATATGCGCCGCCCACTCCTGGGAAGAGGGCCACATTTGTATCGGGCTGCGCTTGTGTTACACCAACAATGACCAACCCAGCACTGTGCTGGTACTAGTAGTAGTACTGCTTACCAGTCTATCTTCTTTTTTTTGTTTCGTTTTGTTTTGCATAAATTATTTACATTTACAGTTTAAACATTAATCAGTTTTCATTATTGTTTTGCATACTCAATGTTTTGTCAAACGCGATCGCGCGCGCGAAACCTCGCACCTTACCTAGCGTTGTATTATTTTTCGCAAACGAAAGACTAGGAAGCCGAACAGGGGACAACAGGGTGGATGCGGCGGTGGTGCTGGTGGTGGTGGATCGAAACAATTCTGCTAAAGGTAAAGCCAATCACTCAACTCGGCCAATCGTGTGTGTTATAAGATAATAATAAGCCAGCGTCCAAACGGTGCCTTTCGCAACCTGTGGTTGAAAGCAAGCGAGCCGCCGGACCGGATTTTGTCTACATATACGGTAAGGAATCTAAACGCTAACTTAGACAAGAAATTCGGGAATAATTAGCCAATTGTGCAGGAAACATTGTACGCTAATAATTCAAAATAATCTTTGGAATACACTATTTTTCACGTAACGCAACGTAACCGTTAAACCCTACCGGAAAAAACACTATTTAACTCCCCCCCCGCGGGGTGGGTCCAAGTAGTTCTTCTTAAACGAGTGGCTAATATGAACTATTTACAATTTGTAGCTTGCACTAATACTTCTCCATGGACAAACACTTTCCTTTCCTGACGAACGAAGCTAAAAAAAACAAAACAAAACTCGCACCCGAAAAATGGAAAGTGCCAGTACCATAAACCAATCGTAATCGTGTGTCCCCTCTCCCTCCCCCTCTTGCCCCTCCAACCCTATTGCTTGTTAGCGGCTAAGAACGGCTATGACGGTGTGCGAACCCAAGAGCAAGGGCCGCTTTTATCGGCTCTTCAGCAGATTCGACAGCGAGCGGATGTGGGTCGCCAGCTCGGAGTCCATCTTGTACGCTTCCTCGTTGATGAGCCGGCGCAGATCGGGCAGGCTGGGCATGTGGTCGATGTCCTTGATGTTGAGCAGCTTCTGGAACACCTCCGTCCAGACGTGCTTTTTCAAGTATCTAGAAGGTGAAGAAAGCAGTGATGTTTGGTATCAGAACCAGTGCAGCACAAAATGTCACTGTCAATGTCATAAAAAACAATTTGACTCAAACAAAATCCATGTCAGTGTCAGCGGTACTCAATTTTGATAATCAGAGGTGATACTCAAAACGATTGGTGTGGTCAATGCATGCTTAGTGACATTTTTGCGACTACCGCTTGGGTCAGCCACTATGTCATGACTTGTTTGTGATCAGTTACATACAAAATGTCACTGACATAGTCATGACAAATTCCGGCTGAAAAAAAAATCATGTCAGCGTCACCAGTTCTGCTGTGATGATCAGAGGTGAGACTCAAACAGTTGTTGCGACCATCACATGCTTGTTGACATTGTGTGCAACCAACTCTTGGCCAGTCACTTGGTCGCGACATTCTCAGTCGGTGATCATCGCGATAGTCATGGGAGATATGCGGTGCGTGCGAGTGGTTCGAAGAAACAAAATGGGCATTGTTGCTTGTTTAATTTGAGCCTACAAACCATCAAACTAGACAGAGCGAGAAAGTATGCTCATTTTGCTGCTTGGAACCACACGACAAGTATATTCCAACAATGTCGTGATTATCATTGGGAGAAAATGTCCCGACCAAGTGAGTGATCAAGAGTTGGGTGCTAAAAAAATGTCATCAATCATGTGATTGGTCCACCAACTGTTTGAGTCTCACCTCTAATCATCTCAGTTGTGTACGTGAGCTGATTTGAGCTTCGTTTCAGTCATGAATGTTGGTGACTGAAACAGTGACATTTGGCAGCACTGCTCACAGCCAGAAAAAGTCATGATTATGCTTGCGACGGCATTAAGCTCAACTTGTCAGTCAGAGTAATGCGTTTGTCTCAAGCACTCGCATGTCGTGTACATCATAATGTTCAAGATCAAAATGTCTATGACGCACTTTCATTGAGTATCAACAATGAGCATCAAGCTCGAATATGTTCATTGTTTACGTTGGTGAGTATCTCGTGATGATCATGACACATTTGCAGCACTGATCAGAACCTTCGTTTGTGCTTGCTTCTAAAAGCCGTGATCATACCTGGGCAGCTTCTGCTTAATGTCCCAGCCGCAATCGTACTTCTTTACCAGCTGCATGTACTCCCCGAACAGCATCACGTGAATGGTGCCGGCCACACAGAACAGATCGGTCTGGAAGGACCATGGGCGCCCTTCCTGCATTTCAATGCACGTGAATCCGTCCGTTTGAATGACCTGAAATGGGGCGGGGGCAAGAAGCAAACGTTAGATTTTACAGCACCAGGACACACACACTTTCAGACCGACCACCTACCTTCTTGAATTGGCGCTTTGGTTCGAAGAAATTCATATCGATGGCACAGCCAAAATCGATCAGACGCAGGGTTGGTTCCTCCAGATCGCGGGACGGGCTGTAAGCATGGAAGAATTGTCGGAATTACTACTACACGCTCTACTAAAACGGGACACAACATACATTTTCATCAGCAGAAAGTTGTCCGGCTTGATGTCCGCATGGATAATGTTGCACGCGTGCAGATACTCCACGATCGACAGTATCTGGCAGCTGAAGTGCATTACGAGAGATTCATGCATCACCTGGTTGACAAGGGAAGCGTAAAAATGGGGGCTTAAATCGATGTTTCTTGGGATGGATGTATGCTATCTACCTTTCTTGTGGCCGCCGTTCGAATCTTATTGTTGATGTCTAGCAGGGAACCGTACTGTGAAAACTCCGACACAAGCACACTCGCATTCGGTGCAATGACCGCCGCACTGATATCCATGAAACCGGGCAGCTAAAACAAAAACAAGGGCATGAAGAGAGCGGAAACACCTTCTACCGGCCAGCGGTCACAGCGTCATCCAGCTTACCATCTTAAGATTAGTCAGTCGTTTTTTCACCTCCGTGCAGATGTACAGCTCCCACGTGTTGGCCGGCTTCTGGTACTTGATCGCGACCACCGCGCCGGACTGCGAGTTCACTGCACGAAACACCGAGCCGTACGAGCCGCGCCCGACCTCCTTCTCGATGCTGTACGCCGTCCCGCCCAGGTTCGCCGTTTGGCCCTTGAGCAGCTTCGGCAGGTTCGCGCTCGAGAGGTGATAGTTGTCGGCCGCCGCGTCCCGATTGCGCGACGGAAAGTCCACCTTGGCAAGAAACGCCCGGCACAGCTCCCCATTGAACGGGTCGACAAACGGCCGGCCGAGCTGGGTTTCGATCGTGGCGAGCGCTTTTTCGAGCCGGCGCCTACGCGCCTCCTCGTCGTGTTCGCCCGCCTGAAAGAAGCTGCTCTCCACCACGGTCGAGTTCATCGAGTCCTCGTTCTGGCCGATGTTGGACAGGTTCGTGCCCTGCTTGCGCAGAAACCGGAACGAGGCGACCGGGGTGGACGTTTTCGAGAAAGCTCCACCACCAGTGCCAACGCCGCCGGCACCGCCTCCACCACCACCAACGGAGGTTTGTGTGCGCCGGACCGGCGTGGAACAGTTGCTACCGCCACCACCGTAGTGGAACGGACCGTTGCTGTTATCGCCGGCGAACGAGATGTTGCTGAACGACGTGTTAAACTCCGAATTCGACTGGTACGACGAATCGTCCTCGTCCGGCCGAATGATGCGCTTTCCCTCCGAGCGTCTGCTGCTTCCGTTCGTTCGCCGGCGCGTCGTTTCCATGCTCGTTTCCTCCTCGCCGTAGTACTCCTCTTCCTCCTCTTCTTCTACCCCGTTCTCCGGCTCGTCCTCCTCTTCCACCTCGTAGTACTCGTCCTGCACCCCGTCGTCGTCGTCGTCATCTTCATCCTCATCAGCAGCATAATCTCCCACCGTTGCCTCGGAATAGGCATCGTCCGGTGCCCGCTGTACACGATGTCCCTGTCCCTGCTCCTGCTCCTCCTCCTCCTCGTCCTCTTCATCCTCCTCTGCCTGGTAATCGTCGTCGGGATCGTACCGATGATGCTTTCGCCGCTTTTCCTTACTGCTCGATTTGGAGCGTTTGGATTTTTTCTTCTTTTTCGACCCAACCGACGACGCATCGGTTTGCGATTGCACCGACAGGCAGGAGTCTTCGTCCGGTCGGGACGATAGCGCCAACAGTAGATTCGCATCGTCCATGTGGTTCGCAGTCGCTGCTGCAGCACGGCCCCGATCTTCCGGCTCCACCATCGATGCCTTCTTTTTCGAGTGTTTTCCTTTGGACGATGATTTCGCTTTAGCGCTGACCGATTCCCCGATTACCACCCCTCCCGCTTCCTGTGGCTGTGTTTTGGTGTGCTTTTTGTGCTTTTTCGCCCTTTCATCGGCCGGTGCTGCTGGAGCTGGTTCGACCTGTTCCCTCGGGACGGACGGTGGCTGGGAGTGGGTGTTTGCCGCACTGATGGCCGATGGTTCACCGGCCCCCGGTGGCGAAGGGGAATCGGCTCCCGATCCGCCAGCTGGCACCACCGGTGAGTAGGGGTTCGTAGCACCGGACACGGACGTCGAGAGGCCCGTTTTCTCCTTCTTAAACTTGATCGTTATCGTCTGCTTTCGACTGGTTCCATTCTCCGCCGGGGTCGAGAAGCGTATGGTGGAGGCTTCAATCTGTTCCTCGAAATCATCACAGTTTGCGTTGTACTTTCCATGATTGTTGTTTATGTAATGCTGCAATGGCGGCTGCTGTTGTTGTTGCTGCTGCTGCTGCTGCTGATGTGGCTGGTATTGTTGCGGCTGTTGTTGCGGCTGTTGTTGCGGCTGTTGTTGCTGCTGCTGTTGCTGCTGTTGCCGATGGTATTGTACCTGTGCTTGCCCTTGCGCATTCACATACGCCGCATTCGGGTTACCATTCATTGCAGATTGCGCGTCCCGTGCTTCAGCCACGCCAGAACCGTGTCCGTAGCTATTGTGCTGCACTGATTGCACCTTGGCCGGATCCTGCGCATAACCCTGCTGCTGCGCATAGCCTGCCACTGGCACAGTCTGCGCCTTCGTTTGCGCCTGCTCGTTGGCATGATTGTAGTGCTGGTACTGATGATGGTACTGGTGCGGAGCTGGCTGATGATGTGTTTGCGCTACCCGACCAGCAGCTGCTTGTGGGTGCAGCGGCCCACCCATTGCCAGCTGTGAATGCTGATGCTGCACCTGTTGCTGCTGTGACTGCTGCTGCTGCTGCGGATGATGATTATGATGATGGTGGTGATTCTGGTGTGGATGTTGCTGACCAGGCGAACTCGGATAGATTGCATGGTTTGGCGGCGTTTGTGGCGCCATCGCGTAGTGTGTGTTCGGGCGGGATGCATGCGCCTCCGGCGTGGACAGATGCTGGGCCGGACTGTTGTGCCCGTACGGTGACACAACGGTCGTCATGTTTTGATACGTCCGTTGGGAAGGGAGCTCCTGCGGCTGCTGATGCTGCTGCTGCTGCTGCTGATGCTGCTGCTGCTGCTGCTGTTGGTGCGGTTGCTGTCCTGCGGGATAGCTCGGATGAGCGTGTCCCTCGTAAGGGACATACACTTGCTGCGTGTGCTGATGATAAGGTTGGGGCGAATGGTGATGGGCATGATTGACCGGCGCGTACTGGTGTGGCCCATGATGTTGTGGCCCGTACGGTGTTACTGGGGCTGCAGTAGGAGAATGCATGTGGGTCGTTGGCACTGGCGAGTGGTGCTGATGGTGAGCACCAGCATGCACAGTATGATGCGGTTGCTGCTGTTGCTGCTGATGGTGCTGATGATGATGGCTCTGTATCACCGATGGCGTCACATTCGGTTGGTGATAGGCTTGATGTTGCACCAGCGCGTTTGGTGCCGAGTAGCCATTGCTGTAACCATGGTAAGGGCTGTGCGGTTGTTGCTGCTGCTGATGATAAAAGTTGCTCGTATGTTGTATCGAACCCTGCCGCATCTGCTGTGAATGGTAGCCAGTAGGCGGTGTCTGTATCGTTTGCCCCGCGGGCATGTGTCCAGCAGAATTTGGGTATTCCTGTGCGGGATACATTCTCTGTTGTTGCTGCTGCTGTTGCTGCTGTTGCTGCTGTTGCTGCTGCTGCTGTTGTTGCTGTTGTTGCTGATATTTCAGTTGCTGCATTTGTCGCATCTGTTTTTCCTTCTCCTGCTGGGCAATCTTCGCCTGCCTTTGCGCTTCTGCTTCCGCTTCCTTCTGCTGCTGCTGCTCCTTCCGTTTGCGCTCAAACCATCGCTGGGCGCGGATCTCCTCGAGCGAGAACTCCATCGTCGGCCGTTCCGCGTGCAGGTCCGGATAGACGAGATGCTTCGGGTAGCAGCACCGCCGGTTCGGATCGTACGGCTCCTCCAGGCACAGCGGAACGTCCCACGTTTCGTGGTTGTTTTTCGCTTCGCGCACAAAGTTCGGCGGCAGACGGATTGCGTCACTCGCGACGGGCGGAGCATGTGGCGGTTCGGGCTGCGGTGCTACCGCCGCCGGTCCTTCCACTGCTTCCCCTGCCGGACGGACGACCTCTTCAGGGCCCAGCGTGTACTGCTGTACGAGATCGGGATCGTCGTAGACGTAGCTCAGCGAGGAGGAAATCACGTACGCCGAATTGTTGAGATTACATTCGATGATGCTTTCATCCGGAGATCTGTAGTCGGACGCCTCCGTTCGCTGCTCGGCAGTGGTTGGTGGCGGCGCCGTGGCTAGTTCCTGTCCCTGCTGGCCGACTGCGTTTGCGGGCGAACTGCGGTACTGCTCTTCGCTGGAAGCCTGATGCTGCACAGGTTGCTGTTGCGGGTGCGAAGCCGTAGCAGCAGGTACTGGAGTGACGTTCACCTCACTGGCCGTAAACGAGTTCGCTTGCTGATACGGTTCCTGCTGGCCATTGCTAGCGTAGTATGTACCGTTCGGTGGCTTTTCCGGCATGTAATAGCTTCCAGTCGGGACCGGTCTGCTCTGCTGCTGGTGGTAATAGCCGTGCTGCTGCTGCTGCTGCTGCTGCTGCGGTGCATGGTTAGCGTACACTCCGTTCGGTGCTGCAGTAATGACGCTTCCGTTCACGGCGTGCGGATGAGATGGATGTGCCGCCTGCCCGGGATGATAGCTCGGCTCCTGCTTGAGCCGTTTGTGTGGTGGACTCTGCGACGGTGGTGCCGGCAGCCGCTGCTCGACCATTGCGCTGGCGGACCGCTTTTTTGCTAGCGTTTCACTGTACAGCCGATAGTTTCGTTGCGCTTCGTGCAGTTCCTCGATTGGCTGTGCCTTCATCTGCAGGCCAAGATTGAAGATCGACACGGCCTGCTTGTAATCGCGCTCGGCCCATCCAATGTAGAAGCTGGCGCACTGCGTGCCAATGTTCTTCTTGTACATCATTTGGTAGTAGCTGGCGGGCGATTGCTGCATATCGATCTACAAAGGAACGGCATATGAATGGTTAATTATGTCCATCCCGTTGTCCAATCCCCCATGCTCTCATTACTTACGTATTTCATCCATATTTTTACCATGCGCGTGTCCTGCTTGTAGCCCTCCGCGTCCTGATACAGCAGCAGACATTTTTCTACGATCGATCGCAGATTGTTCAGACGGTCGAACGACCGGTTCTGCTCGTACCAGGTGATGTAGTTGAACCACAGATCGAGCGGATCGGTCCCGTTGTACCCCCGGATCGCATCCTCCCAAGCTTGCTTGTCGGCCTCGAACCGGGGGTTTGCTACCATGCCACCACCACCACCGCCGCTACCCTCGACCATGGGTGCAGCATGATGTACTGGCGAACCATGACCGTGCGGTAGCGGGCGGTGCGAATTCATCGCTTACCCCAGATTATAGCCCAGACGGGGACGATCCAACGACCCGGGACGGGAGTCGCAGACTGTCTTGCGGAGTTATCTTGCTTGCGTTGCACGTTGCCAATGTCCCACCACGCCACACCGACTAATCACTCTCACTGGACACACGAAATGGGTCAACAATCACATACGCACTCACACACCCGCACACTGTTGCGATGTGGGTTTTCCCCCCGGCAGGAACAACCCCCACAAACGGGCAGCACGGTGGCTACTGCATTCCGGATCCTCGACCGTGCCGCATCCGACCGACGGCCGAAAATCAAAACAAAAACATTGAACACACGCCCGAATGCGCACTACAGTCCATATTTGAATCAATACTGAAGGCCCGTTTTAGAATGGCCCCTGGTCTACGAGAGGTCTGGGTTACGGTTTGCTTACTTTCCGCCGCAACTGCACCTGCAGGTATCGCAGGTGGTGCAGAATGCAAATGTCTTGCCCCTCGTTCGATTGGTGGAAACTTGGGCCAGTCCGATCACTTCCTTCCACGGTGACCCTTTTCACTGCACACAGGCATTAGTCACGAGGCACATGATGGTCAGGCGAGGCGAACAGGGAAAGGTAGAGGCGGGGCAGACGTGCTGCTTTATGCTTACGGCCCGCTAGTGGGCTGCAGCTTCCTCGGACGTGGTCTTCGTTGCGCTTATCCAATCTTTTCACAACCCGCTGGAACTGTTGCGGGTGGGCTGGACGAGTGACAGCGGCTGCGACGGTGGCGAGCGGGAGGAAGACGATGCGGGACGAAAATTTCTGTAGAAAACCCTGGGGCTGCTGCTACTGCTGCTGCTTCGTGTTTCGTCACGGAGAGAGCAGTGGTACACGCCAATTGTCCCCGGAATCCGCGAACCTTTCGACGGGCAGCCCACTGTAGCGGCGCGAAAGAGTTGTCCTAGGAACCGAATTGCTTGCGGATAGCACTTTTGCCTACGTTCCCGTACAATTTTAGTTTGAGATAAAAAAAAATATACCAATCGAAGAAATGCACGCAACGAAACATACGGCGCGATTACACGGTGGCGAACGCGTTGACAGCATCACAAACGCTTCGGAAACGCTTCAGCCTGTCAGACGGAACAATATTCGAGAAGTTTAAACTGTACCGGGCGAGGTAGGCTCATATGCTTGCTGTGCTGTTTGCGGTGCTGATGAGATAAAGCTCATGGAATAAAAAAAAGGTTTCAAATTTTAATTTCAGCAGTCAACTTAAGTGCGACAAAGAATGCAATGTGATAACCTTCTACCTATTTATTTTAACTCCCTATCGTCTGTGGGCTATAAGTGGTATCATAGTACAATACTATTCTCATCTTCTTCTTATAAAGCGAGAAATGATTTATCCTCTTTTGTTTATCTCAGACGTGCGTCCGATAACGCATATTCAGAGGCTTACTTTCTCTATATTTTAGCTTGGACTAACTGGAGTCATTTTGATACTTTTCTCAAAACGATTCTGGAGTGAATTGCTTAAAAATCGTTCTTATTACTGTTGAAACGACTTTTATGGAGTAAATCGTTGAATATTAAATAAAGTTGGACCTTACTGGTTGAACTTTGATTGCATGCCTTCGTCGGAGTGCTGTACTACAGTGGAGCGCCGTTTATCCGGGAACCTTTTATCCGGCTATTCGTTTATCCGTGCAGTTCAGAAATGACCCTACCAGCATTAAACGGCTTTGAAGGCATTCAGAAGGCATTTAAGGCCTTAGTCGCCTTAGAAGGCGAATAAAGATTTCAACCGAAACTTTCACGGCTGTAACGGGTTCTCTTCGAAATCTTTCAACTTTTTGATTCAAGGAGAACAGATAGCTTGCCGCCATCTTAGCTTGTTTATATACTGAATTTGCACCTATACCAGTGTAACTGCCAAATAGAGCAGTGATAACGCTTTTGGTTCCGAACCGAGAAAGCGTGTGTTCAAATCCAGATTTTTATGATCTTTTTTCTGCGTTTATTTCTTTTTAAATTAATTTTTTCTTACTATAATTACTTGAAACAAAATTTATGTGAAGCGAAATTAAAATAATACCTTTTTAAAAAAACATAATAATTACACTATGTTCACCGTTCATTATCAGGATGGGAGAAATATGTATCTCATTTTTCCTTTTATTTTAGTTATCGAAATGAGTTTGATATATTATTACCTTTCAATGAGTTGGTATTTAACAACCGAATAATGTAGACCATCTTTAATAAAGTGAAATAGCTCAGAGCTTAACGCAAGAGAACATAACACGTAAATCGTGCTATCGAATCTCACGCTCATATCTGGGAACACTACAACAGTGCAGTGCTGAAGACGCTTGTAAGGTTTTCTTTTGACAGTTGCAATTTCAAATTTCAAATTAAAAGCGAAATTTTTCATTGACATATTTCAAAGGCATTTAATTACTGCTAAATGCACTGCTGATCGCCTTCAATTCGCCGGCGATTACAAGGCGATTAGAAGGCATTTAACGGAAATTTGCGGGTAGGGTAATAAAGTGAAATAGCTCAGAGCTTAACGCAAGAGAACATAACACGTAAATCGTGCTATCGAATCTCACGCTCATATCTGGGAACACTACAACAGTGCAGTGTTGAAGACACTTGTAAGGTTTTCTTTTGACAGTTGCAATTTCAAATTTCAAATTAAAAGCGAAATTTTTCATTGACATATTTCAAAGGCATTTAATTACTGCTAAATGCACTGCTGATCGCCTTCAATTCGCCGGCGATTACAAGGCGATTAGAAGGCATTTAACGGAAATTTGCGGGTAGGGCTGTATTTAAGTTGTACAGATTAGTTGACACGTTTTTTTTCCTTAAAAAGTTGTCGTTTTTTTACTTTCTCGAAAACTGGGGTGTCCATACAAATGCATGATTTTTAATTGAACTAATGGTTAACTATTGATTCGGAGCTAAATGACATACTAACTAAAATCCGTTGAGCTATTGAATTATACATTCTTGCCTGAGGCTTGATTTTGTTCTGGTATGCTGATAATTACCTTACTGTGCGGAAATCATTAAATGTTTTCATCAGTTTAAAGAAGAAAACAGACTTTCTTGATGAATGAGCTACGAAATTATTCCAGAAGCATTTTGAAATGGTAAACGGCGGTCCAAAACAGCAACCAAAACATTGGATTGACATTTCCCCCCTGGTACTACAGTAGTCAAAATTTGGCACAGTTGTCATTTAGCCCGTAACGATGCAACCCGAGCCTACCGCCCGGTTTGGTTCGGTGCGCCCGTGAAAGCAACCTTTTTTCTCATTAATTTTGTAGCCGCCGCCAAGTGTGGAGACAGAGCTAGTTCCAGTCCGGGAGTTTTTTGCCATCTCAACCGAGTGCACCTTTGCTGACCGTGCGCGTGTGTGTGTGCGAGTGTATGTGTAAATGTGTGTGTCGAGGTTCTGATTTCGAATCAAATCTTGATCGCTCCATTCCTGTCCTCCACCGCACGGAATTTGAAGCTGCCTCAGATTAGCCACGAGCGGAAGCCCAGTTTTCTTCTCGTGTGAGATCGTGCGCCTCCAATCTCCCGTTCTTCCGGGAACAAGCTCGAACCGTCTCCACCTTTGTCTCTAGCAGGCTTGCGGCAGCTGCGGAAAGTAGTCCGGCACTGTGAATTTCTGTGTGCTTTCGGGTGTGTGTGTGTGTGTCTGTCTGTGTGTGTGCCCGTGTCTGTCCGGTCTGATTGAAGTTAACGGAAAAGATGGCAGCCGTTGTAGCACTCGGGGCGAACGTTCTTTCGGCGAAATCCATTATTTGCGACATCGAGGGAACTACCACGTCGATTTCGTTCGTAAAGGTATGTTGGTTGCGCGCTGGTCGCTGTGTAGTGTAGGCGTTAATTTTCTTCATACCAAAAATCCAGCTCCAGAGACCCTCTCCACCCTTCCGCCAGACCGTTACCGGTAATTTTTCTTCTGCCGGTGAAGAGACCACACCGGAAGACCGGAAGGGTGGCAAAAATTTCAGCCCATTTTCGACAGATTTCCAATACGATTTTTAGGTTAGGTGCATTGTACAGTTTGCCATTCTCCAGCGAATATTGGTTGAACAATGGAGAAAAAATGATCATTTTTTCCATTTTCCGTTAGCATGCTCTTTTTTCTGCCTGCCACCACTCCGTGCCATCGATCGATGTTGGAGGTTCGCTTACACATACATTCTCAGCGAAATATCCCCGGCGAAGTTGCAAGAGAGTGTCTAACCGTTACTAATACAACGTTTCGAACCGATGGATAGAGAGAGAAAGAGAGAGAGAAGGAGAGACAGTGCAAGAAGAGATTACGTGTGAACACTTAGTTAAGAAAAATTGCTCCTAAAAACCGGTTGATTTGATTTAGATTACCCTTGCAATGGGGTTACAATCCGTAAACTATAAACTAATTCCACTTCCGGCACACTTCACCCGAAGGAGAGACCTCTTTGGTGTGTAGTGGTGGCTTTTACGCCGTTGACGGGTAAAAATTTGAATTAACGTTTCGCTCTTACCGGTTCGTCTCGCGGGTTCGGCGCGGAGATGATGGTCGTCGATGAGAGTTTGATCCTGCGTTGAAACAGCATCGCCCCGTATCCGATAGAGCGAGTGTTAGTGAGAGGGAGTAGCTCTGTGGGGCGATGCAAAAATGGAAGCAATCTATGCATTTCTAAGCACTGGAATTAAAGCTACATTCTAATGGCTTAATTAGCACGCGAATTGTGTGAAAAAAAACCCCTGCATTGCCCCGTCAGGGCCACCATTTTTATTTCAAGGTTGAAATTTTCTTCCGCACTCTAGCACCGTGTTGCCATGGCGTTTCTTCTTCGTGATGATGGTGCAGGGGCAGTTATTTTTTCTGCATTCATTTTTTATCCCCCGAAACCGTTAAAAGAAGACTTGGCTGCGTGTGCTAACAGAGGGGTAAGGTGAGGACAAAAAAGAAGAGATTTGGGTGACGAGTTGAGTGTGTGTGTGGCTGTTGGAGGGTTCGCTTTTCCCCATTTGAATAGTATTTTCTGTGCCCTTTTCCTCTGCAGCAGCTGTCCGTTAGTGTGCGAGATGCATCCCGCGGGCCACTCGGGAGACTTCATTTTGCACTAGTGTACGTGAGAAGAAATTGCGAATGCGAGACTCGTCTAGTCGACGGACTGCTGTGTGCCGAGAGGCGAGAGACTGTGTCCGCGCGTGTGTATGTGTGTTAGTTGGAAAAGTGAAGAGTGCAGTAACCGGAACTATGATGGATAAAGCCCTTCACCTCCATGAAAAACTTTTGTGTGGAGAAAAACCGTTTAGCACTGATTTGAACGAATTATTTCGGTTCCTGAAATTCCTTTGTTCAAGTCTAGTTAGGAAAAACGATGAAAAAAGTGTGCTAAACTATTGAACGATGTCCTTGCGCCGCTTCTGCGATGCCAGTGTGGTGTGCTCGACCGGTTAGACAAAAAGATAAAATGGCGTAGTTTTTGTAAGTCCTCTAGCTCAGGTTTCAAATAGTAAACCATTGTTGCTTGGTAGTTTCTTTTGGAATCTTGTACTTTAGTTCATAGTTAGAAAAACTACTCTTCCTCATAATCCAAACACGTGAGAGAGGATTGAGGTCCGTTTTTTTTTCTAATACCTCTATAAATTTTCTAACACAGATCAAACATCTGGACTGGAATGGCGCCGTTTATGCTCTTCATTCGTGCTGGTGCTTCATTGCCTTAGATGTGTATTAGCTAGGTTTTAAAGGGACACACTCGTCAAAGAAAACGCAAGAAAAGCTCTTGACCTCTCCACCTAGCCTAGCATATGCGCTTGCTTCTTGTGCGCACCACTACCTACTACCTTTTTAAATTGTTCATCTCTTCGCATCGCTGCCTCCTTCGCCACTTCCAAGGCAACCAACGGGAAAGCAAATCCATCAGTAAAGATAGAGTGTGTGTGTGTGTGTGTGTATGTGGTAGGCGGCGGTAGAGGAGGAGGAGAGGGGTACAATATATAATCCGGAAAGCAATTGACCGAAGGAAGAAGCGACACAAAGAAAAGGGAAGAAAACAGATGATCTAAAAATAGCACCAAGTTCCACAGACTCCTTCCCCGTTTCCTTGTTGTGCCCCATTGTAGGTAAAGTCTAGTGGTGTGTGTGAGTGTGAGATGTGTAGATTCGGGATTTTTCTTGTTTCTTCTGCTTTTACTGGTTTTTATTGTTTATTTCGCCTGGAGAACTAGTTTCCCCTGGGACCCGTCAACGCATAAATTCCATTCACGGAGCGTTTATGTGTGTGTGTTTGTATGTATGCGGCTGTGGGTGATGCCTTCAGAAAAAAATAGCAAAAAATATCTGCAACATCACACCACCACCACCTTGAAGGACGCAGAGGAAAGAGGAAGCAAAAGGTGGGTGATGGTGGGTAGCATCGAATGTGAAAAGAACGCAAAGAAAAACTGTACGCCCAAAGACGACATCAGATTTGCAAACATGTTTCGAATGCATCCGCCTCCAACACACATGCATCCCCTCCCGAGTCCAATAGTCAGTAGGAAGCGGTTGTCAAGAAAAGCCGGGTGAAAAAGGAATGGAAACTAATTTCACAACTACTGCGCCCGAAGATGAGGTAGCTGCCGGCCGGCATTGGATTATAGAACTGGTCTGGTTGTGTTGGGTGAGGGTGAGAATGAGAATCAGAGAGCATGAGAGATGTGATGCACAGTTCTGGGACCGACTTTGCCTGGGTCGTTGGTGTACTATGTTGCACATAGCTCATGGCAACTGTAATAAATTCCCTACCGTCTTTATCATGGCAATTGTTTAGAGCGAAATGGAGACATCTATCACAGTTTAGTCTAGTTTGAAGTACTACCTGAAAATGTTCAGACCTTCAATATGCTCTCAGACGAAGCTATGCTGTGGTTTGGCTCATCTTACCTGAATTGCTATAAATGTGTTGTATTCTCCCATTGAACATGGCGTGAAACCATCTCATAAAACCTACAATTAACAAATACCCACATATGCATGATATGCATGTGTGTACAAGTAGATTCGAAGGTAATTAGGATTAGGGGATAGGAAAACCCTTTCATTAGCTTTCGTTCAATTTGTCGATCTGCAGTGGTGGTCAAATAAAGACTTAATTATTATTTGGGGGTGTTTTCGTAGAGGAACTCATTCTGTTTCGCTTTGGCTACCCAAGCGAGTCACCTTTTTAAATCGAGCCCTTTTCTGTACCTCTTTCGTTTTCCGTAGTTTGTTTAGAGGCTGCAAAACCAAGAGAGCTCTTAACGCCAGCCTTTGTCGGGTTGATCGTTAGTTTTCGGTGAGATGCTTTTTATTATTTTGATTAGTTAATGCACAGGAAAAATAATAAAAATATTTCGTTGATTTTTGTTACACATACCACTGGAAGGATGTACAGATAAACATCGTTCCTTTTTTAGTAATCTGTGACACACTCTTTGTCAAAAGTATATAGTACCTGCTTCCAGCTGTGATTGTGGACTATGGATTTTTTCCATTTTTATTTTTTTATACAGTTATTTAGCTATGGTTTATATTTCCATGAGTGCCACAAAAAGGGAACTTCAAATTAAAGTAAAACATGCTTTAAAAAGTTAGGAACAGATAATAAGTAAAGTCGGGAAAGGGCTACTCGATAGGAAAAGAGGAAAACGTCGCATAAGTATGTGTGTGTATGTTATGCGTCTGATGGTCGAAGAGGATAAGAGAGTGAGAGAGGAGGCGAGAGAGGAGAGAGGAGTTCTTCATCCCGGTGTCTGTAAAATGGCTGCGACGACGGTCAATGGCTTTGTGATGAAACTTTTCAAGGCCAATGCTGCTTCAAAAACACAAACATGCAAACTGCACAGCTACAAAGAAGAGACGGAAATCTGCTAAATCGATACGGATTATGTTTCATGTCTTATTGCCTTGATTAGAAAGAATGTTTAACGCAGACTTTTTTTATATTACGATATTCATATTATGTATCATATAACATATGATAAACGAATTCTAACACAAGTTTAGCCTTAAAACATATAAAGACGGATTTTTTATTTATGGGGTTCATCCTGGATTAGGCAATTCTTCATAATATCATAGAACATCTCTATTCCATTAAAAAGTTATCTCAGCTATGAGCTTACTCTGTTCATATAAGAAATATAGGTACGAATGGTTTTGAGCTTAAATTCAAATGATTCTGTTTTTGCTTCCAGGATACGCTCTTCCCGTATGCGCTGAAACATGTAGAAGGGTATCTGAAAAACAACTGGAACGAGGAGGCGACCAAGACGGTCGTAACAGCTTTACGCGAGCAAGCTGAAGAGGACAAGAAAGCGGAAGTAGAAGGAGTTGTACCGATTCCTACCGGTGTAAGTGTTTTTTTTTTGTATTTATTTTGATTCTTGTGGTGTGTCTGTGTGTGCGATTTTAGACAGTCTGGCCCTAACAATTGTGCTATGTTTCATTAAAGGATACGGAAGATATTATTCCGGAGATTGTCAAAAACGTTGAATGGCAAATGTCTCTAGATCGCAAGACGGGCTCGCTGAAGACGCTGCAAGGACTGGTCTGGGCAAAAGGGTATAAGGATGGATCCATCAAAGGACAGTAAGTTTCGTCAGTGTCGAATGGGGGTTGGCTTCAATGTTTTGTTAAATATCGTATCGTTCTACCAACTTTCCAAACAGTGTGTACGACGATGTGCAGAAGGCATTCGAGCAGTGGACGGAAAACGGTCGTAAGATCTACATCTACTCAAGTGGCAGTGTCGACGCCCAGAAGCTGCTCTTTGAGCATAGCGAGCAAGGCGATCTGCTGAAGTATCTTTCCGGCCACTATGACACTAAGATCGGTGCGAAGCGGGAGAAGGAATCCTACACATCCATCTTGAAGAATATCGAATCATCTCCTGAAGAGGCATTGTTCCTTACTGACGTATATGCTGGTACGTAATAAGTGTAATAATTGTGCGTTGAATTCTTCGCATGTATTATTACATCTACTTGATATCATTATCCCACATTTCGTGTCTCAATTTGTGAGAAACGCTGCGAGACTTCATCCACTCTGCTAATTTCAAATTTTCCTTTTTTTTGCTATGCTCCATTTTTGTATTCGTTATTTTTGTGTGCTCCTTTATTTTTAATGAGTAGAAGCCAAAGCGGCAAAGGAGGCTGGACTCAATGTTGTGCTGCTCGATCGTCCTGGCAATTCTGAGTTGTCTGAAGAGGAACGAAAGGATTTCCCCGTTATTGCTACGTTTTCAGATTTGTCTTTTGCAGCAGAAACCAAAGAGGAGAATGGAGGCGCCACCAATGGCAAGCGTAAGATCGAGGAAACAAATGACGACGTTGCCGAGGAGGATAAAGCTCAGGTATACCCTAACAAAAAATAGATCCTATTACTGCTTACAAACCTTGATCTGATCCTTTTTAACATTCTCCCACCATCTGAATTTGTTAATGAGGTAGTTACAATGTTGTCTTCATTGATTGCCCTACTAGTAGAGAATAATTCAAAATATCCCACCTGCATTCTGTTTTATGAAATGTGGTGCAATAAAAAAAAACTTATACTTCGATGAAGACTGGAAGGATAAAACATTACACTAACCAAATATTTCAATGAATGGCAATTGAAGGTGCTAATTCTAAAGGATTGCAAAGCACAAGTTCTTTTTTTCACGACCGGTTATTGTAGAAATATAAAAAATAGTCTATTTGGACAATGGTGAAACAGCGGGAAGCAACAACTTACTTAGTTGAAGAAAACATATCTTAAATGCAGCAGCTTCAGTGTTTTTCTCTCTGTAACACAATCTTTCTCTCTCTCTCTGTAAAGAATTTCACAAGTCAATTACGGATATTTATGTTTTTGCTGTTATAGTTTGATTTTGTTTTCCAATTGATTTATTTGTTCGACTTATTTTACATGGTTTTTAATGCCGTGGAATGACTGATGTGTTAATATCTAAATAGATGAATATAAAATTGTTGATTTGTTGAAAGTTAGATAATTGTAAGACCGATACTACTGATTTGATTGATTTTAACTTTTCTCCTTGTGTGACCAATGCTTAATTTTGATAGTTTAACTTGTCATAGATTGTAGTGTAACTTGTCATAGATTTAGTGAAATTAATTTTTGTTATTCGTTATTGGTTATTGGTGGTAATATCTATTGCTCAATTTCAATAATAGCGTCAAATCAAGAATGTGTAGCTCAGCATTTTATAATTGAATTTAGTGATTCCAACGACAACACAATGTTCCTGTGCCACTAATGATAAAGAAACCTAAAATTAAAAAAAGAAAAGAAAATAAACAATGTCTTCCGTGCATGGAAATGATTTCTGCTACAAACAAGACGGTAGATAATGTATTAGCGTTGTTTTATTTGATGCATAGCATATTACACATTATTTCTATTAATTTCTGTTCTGTTCCATTAAGAAGAATCGTACATGGGGGAGGCGCATCGTATAATAATACAAATATGTGCAAATTATGTGTTCTTCATATTCCGTGATTGTACGATTTTATTCCAAGCACTGAATTAGTGCATCCAAATTAGCTTCATATTGTGTAACGAAATCATTTCCATGCAGTAGTCAAAATTATCAATTGCATCAATCGGTTGTTGTAAGAGAAAGAAAATGGTCTGTGGTTGATATTAGGGCATGTGGGCGTATGGGATAGTAGAAATGGCGAATAATTAAAGTGCCGAGCGAAAATAATATTTATTCGAAGATGGCGTAGAAAATATAAACAATGCAACAATATAAATATGAACTATAAGATATGGTAAAATTTATTCACTCTATAAAATTTGCTTTTGTTTCTTTTCCATTTTGTTTCAATACGACTTGAGTGTCATACATGATTACCAGAGTTATTATATCGTGTTATCATATTAGAGTTATAGATTTTTTTAAAAATTAACTCTGTAATTAGTGATGGAATGGACAACATTCATTAAAGATGTTTGTCGTTTCAAATACAACTAGAAATTACGACTTCACTTTCTGAAGTGAATGATAGCCATTGCGTGAATTTGTTCTTGAAGTTCAATAATTCAGTGTGATTGACCTTCATGTAATAGATTGGAGAAATTATATATCATTGGATCGCCTTGTCTGTGTACGTACTCAGTCTCGGGGTATTTTGTATTGTTAATGGAGACGTTGCGAATGTACAACGTGCAGAGCATGTGTTGCACTATCAGTTTTACTCATTTTTGGTTTGGTTGTTGTCTTAGCTAAAATACACTAACTCCATCTGTTGGGGAATTGCAAAGCTTTTAGCTCGGTAATGAACCACTTTATTTTAACAAAAAAGTATTGTAATCGATTGAAATTAAATTGTGATTATTTCAAAATCCGTAACAATCAAAATAAATTGACTAACGTATTTACAAATCGATAAATCTTTTCAGGAGCAGCCGCCATCGAAATTGGTGAAAGTGGAAGAAGACAAGAAGACGGAATCAGCTGAAAATGGAGAAAAAGAGTCGACCAAGCCTCCTGTTGAATCTGCCAGCCTTCCCGATAACGCTGAAACAATGGAAGTGGATGGAGACGAAGCCGCAAAAAAGACTGATTCGAAGGAAGAAAAGGATGGTGAAAAAATGGAAGAAGACACGGAGAAGCTGGAAGAAAAGGCGGAAGCAATGGAAACAGATAAGAACGAAGATGCTGTAGAAAACAAAAAGCCAAATATTGAAAGTAGCGAGCCAGAAAAAGAACGAAAAGAGGAGGTAATTGAAAAAGAGAAAGAAGGAGAGCAAATAGAGAAGACTGCTGAGTTAGAAGAAAAGGCTACAGTTAAAGAAGATAAGGCTATCGCGAAAGAAAAGGAAAATGAGGGCAAAGACGAAAAGGAAACAACAGAGAAAGAAGAAAAAGTCAAAGAATCAGCAGAGAATGGTGAAAAAGTCAACGAAAAAGTAGAAAAAGATGTTGAAAAGGAATGCAACGTAATGGAAACAGAAGAGAAAGAAGAGAAGGTAGAGAAGGTAGAGAAGGTAGAGAAGGAAGAGAAAGAAAAGAAGGAAAAGAAGGAAAAGAAGGAGGAAAAGGAAGAAATGAAAGAGAAGGAAGAGAAGGTAGAGAAGGAAGTTAACGTAGAAAAGGAAGGAAAGGTAGACGAGGTAGAGAAGGATGAAAATATTATTGAAAAAGAGGAACCATCAACTATGGTAAGCACAGCTTCCAAAACTAACGAAGAAGTAGCATCTTCCAAGACTAAGGATGAAAATGATGGAGGAAACAAGGTGGAAAACAACGATATGGATACCACAGAAAAGAGTGCGGTCGAAGAAAAAAATAGCGATAAACATACTTCTGAAGCAGGTATTGCCAAATCTGCCGAAGATGGTAAGGCAGAGGCGGAAACAGCACCAGTACTTGTCGAGACAGTTGTAGGCGACAAGAAAGACGTTGATAAGAGCGCCGTTACTTCAGCGACTCCTGACACGGTAGATGACTCGAAGGAGGTCGAAGTTACCAAAGGGGTTGAGGGTAAATCGGACGAGACAGTAGACGAGGTAGCTACGGAGGTGAAGGAAGATTCCAAAGCACAGGAAGACGCTAAACCCAGTAGTGATGTAGTAGAAACGGAAAAGAGTAATGGAAGCGATAACAGCGTATCGGAGAAGCAGGAATCTGAAAGTCCGAAGGAGGAGGATGGTGGTGTAGAATCTAAGACACAAAATGAACAAAATGGAACCCCGTCGGAAACTAAAACAACCACGAACGGTAGCAGTAAGAGTGATGAAGAAAAAAATGGTGATAGTGACAAAGAAAACGACACTTCACTGAGCAACTGCGAGACAGACGACACAACTGCGGAGAAAACAAATGGAACTGCAACCCCAGTAGAAAGTACCAACGCTGAGGATGTTCCCTCCTCTGAAATCAAGGCCAAAAAGGTAATCGATGCCGTTACGCCTGCAGTTACACCAGCGCAACCGATTGAGGCAGAATCGTAAACTGAGTAGAGTCGTCAAAAGACGCAATGGTGCGGGAAATCAAAATGCTTTTCAGGTATTTTGATTACTCCGTTGCTTTGAGATTGGCACATTATGATTCCTTTTTGTTATTTTAAAACTAAACAACCGAAGAACCATCTTTCGCACACACATAGGAACGGACAGCAACAGCAGAAAAACGAGTAGTAGTTGTGACAGACCGTTTAGTCTTACTGACGCATTTGATGATATGTCCCGAACAGAACAGGCAGGAACAGGAAACACAGGATTTGAGTACTTAGACGGAGAAGAACTCGAGGAATCACACACATATAGCTGTATCAGTGACGATCTATTTCTTAGTAATTAAAATTTTTATAAACGTATTTATATCATTTGATGCCACTGACATAGGATTCGCATAGAAGGATTACAAATGTACGAACATATTGCATTAAACGATTGTAGAAAGGAGAATCGTTGCGCACATTCGGTTAATAATTCTCGTTAGTACGCGTACACTGAAAAGAAAATTGGAGAGAGAAGAGAGATGTTGTACAACTGATCGTATGCTCTGATGTATTTGATGCGCTTAAAACATCACACCACACACATGCTACAAGAATAATTCGTTGCAGGTAAACCACGAAAAAAGTGGTAGTTGAAGACGGCCAACGTTTGGAATTAATTTGCGCGTTCAAATTCCTAAAAATATAACGAAAATGACATCAGAATGTGTGTTACGTAAATAAGCGGGAAATGATTCTTGTCGTTTTACAACAAGAGTTCGACTGTAACCTTACATACAACTAGAATTTCCCCATTTGCATGGGTATGAGTGACGAAAGACTGAAAAGAAGTGATTTGTTTGTGAAGAAATGGTACGAAATTGGAAAAGATTAATCCTAAAACTAAAAATTGCGCTCCATTCCAGTAAAGCAACAATGCACATACACATACACACGCATTCCAATGCAATGTTTAAGTGTTACGATCTGAATAGTTAATATTCAACATATTAGTTCCTGCTATTTTGTGATTATTCTTTGAACCGAATCAACGTTGTACGAGGAGACAGATCCCGATGTCTCTACGATCCATACGATCGGTCACATCGTAATAGGGATATTTTCTTTTAATCCATTTCATTTGACACCTCATCGGTATGGCCGTGCTGTGGTGAGCAAAAATGCGAATAACTAGCTACTAGTACGCAATTTCGCAACAGGTTGATCAAACTCAAATTGACCAACAGAGCACAGTTAGTATTTGAGGCAAAAGATCTGATTTTTATGATGCATTGATGAGAGGTAGTCATATCGATCGGTTATGCTCTTACGGAACATTCAACTAGGTGTGTGATTTAATTGAATCAGGAAAATTATGAATCAGATGATAACGCTTCACGAACTCACGTGAGTTCGTGAAACATACGAAACCATTAGGAACAAAAGGAAGAATAAAAAAGGAACAACAATGATAAAACATACATATGTTCGTGTTACAGTTGAATGCGATGGACTTGAACGAGGTGCGAGTGAGTGTTTAGTATTAACAAAATAAAATCAAGCATGTAAAGCTTAATACACACATACAAACACACACTCGATGTCTAATACGAGATATAGAACAACAGAGATGAAGTTGAAGATTCGTACGTGCTATTGATGCAAAGGCACATGACAACAAGACATGAAGTTATGGGAAAATAAAACTACTCGATCATATTTTAAAGTTCCACTCACCACGGAAACGAAAAACTCGCAACGCATTTTATCAGAACATAATTATTTGAATTAAAGAAACTTTCATCGAATCTAATTGAAGCTTTTACCGAAGAAATATATTTATCGAAAGAGAAGGGTTTGAAGATGGGGGAGAGGACGGGAGGGGGCTTATGTTTAATTTAACAATCAAGTGCAACATCTGTCAATTCCCTTTCTTTTACAGACAGACGGCGAATGGTGGTACACAAGTAGGACAAACGTTTGTGTTTTCATTTGAACAAACGGCGTCTAAATGATTGCTGTAACACTACAGTCTGGAATATCGTTTATCCGGCCAAATCGGGACTTAACCTCGCCCAGATTTTCGGATACTATGAATGACAGGTACATTGAATTTGGTTAATTCCAACTATTTCTTTTAATATGTGCATTATCTTATCCCTTTTGCCAAATTCAATGGAATTGAATTTTACGACTGTAATCCCAATTCTTAATTTTCAAACATGATGATAATGACAAATAATGTTTTTTTAAAAATATCCTATTATGAGTACATAGTACTATTTTGCCAACGCGCTTTCTAAAGTATTCATTCTCCCATTCTCAAGCATTTATTGTTACCGCCGGTCTTAATTATATAGATATGTATTGTATTCAATGTTCAATTTACTGAAAAACAAATGTCACGAGCGCTCACGGTAAAATTTGGATGTCAGTGGAGAATGAAAAAAAAACATGGTCAATGAATGATTTTATTTTAGAGAACGTTTCAAATACCTGGAGAATATAATATCCTTTTATTTCGTATTTTATGCTCTGTATTTCAATCGATATTGTTTGAAATACCATCTATATTTTCACGTTCACTCGATCACTTACGGCTAAGTTTTCAATGTGAACGGCACTATTCAAAACTTGCAAGATGTTTTCAACAGCTGTCATTATTTGTGACAGCTGGGCTGTTAAAAAACTTTGCACGATTATTGAATAATGTCGTTCACATTAGAAACTAACTCGGAAAACAGAGAAAGATGGAAGAGAACAGCAGATGATTTGCTTTCAACCGTTATCTCTTTCATTTGACAGACGTAGCTTTAACACACGTAGTTTTCTTTACAGCCTCCTGATTCTCATATCATGCTGTTCTGATTGCTAGATAAAAGACATCAGAGCCGGAGTGATAACAAAACCAACCTTCCCGTAGCAATACGTAGTGACATGACGCTTAAAACGTTAAATCAATGAATGAAATATTTTTTACAAACTGATGGAGGCGCCTAGTTGTTCATCACATTAATTGCTAGCCATTGGCATCCGTAACGACTTTCTTACTATTAACATTTAAGAAATCAACTTGCAAACTAAAATGCTAGTAAAGTTATTGAAATGCTTCACTCTCTGTCTGTAATGTTGTCATATTTTGCAGTTTTGAACAAACCATCATCTTAAAGGAATCTTTATTACTACTTTCTAGTGTTAACTGAACGTGGTAAACGAAACATGACTTTTTCTAAAAGACTCCAAGTAAGCGAAATCCGCCAAAGGCGATTCTATGGATTTTAACCTATTATACCTAAGCCTGGGTATAACAAAAAGAACTACAAGCGATCGTCCTCAAAATTACAGGAACGAGAGTAATTCCGTCACTGATCGAACAGAATAAATGAAAGGTAAAGTAAAAAATGCCCTCTAAAACTGTCAGTTTTTTTAACAAAACATTTTTCGTCAACGTGTGAGATAAACGTTAAATGTGACATTTAAAAAAAAACTGGTACTATTCTACCCCACGCGCTAGATATTCACACTGATATATAACGACGCTTCTTTATCGCTGTTTTCCGATGCGCGTGTTTGTACCGGTCCAATTTGTTCTTTTTTGAAGTGGAGATCTTCTGCCCGGGAAATCATATTCCTTGTATTCTCGACTAACGGTTTTCCCCTTTTAAAATGTGCAAAGTTTTGTCGCCTAACAACTTCTACGAATGGTGGATGCGGACAGTGCGAATCGGCAGAAAGGATACGATGAAATCTATTTTGCACTTCGACGGAAAGAAGAATGATGTTATGTGGCAATGGACAAAATAATGGAGCTTCAAATTAGGTTTTTTGATATGTTGGGAATCAAGGGAGGGAGCAGATTGTTGGAGTTTTTTATATATGAAGCATTTTGAAGTTAGTCTTTTCAAGACATCAGATATATTTTTATAATGCTTTTTATAAAGCTTTCTTAGCACATGACCTTTGCGTGTGCTGTATGATTCATTTCTGTTGTTCTGCTATGTACTCTAAACAGCGTTTTTATGTTTAAATATTACGGTTAAAATAGATGAAAAACATCAAAATACGTAATAAATATAAGCGGTTTTGAACTAAGCTCTGGAAGATGAAGATGGGTGCGTTTTGGGGAAGAGCGCACGCACACTCCAAACACGCTGGCTCCTCATTTACGAATATGAAGGTATCGCTTACAGGCGAACATTTCATCACCATCCCAAGAGTTGCATTCGGCATCTGTGGGCAAAGAGGTCCGTCCAACTTTTACTGCTCGTCAGACACCACACAGAACACCGGAAGCATCGAGGAAAGGGACACACACCCACACACGCATCTCAACGAAGATGTTGATCCATCCAATTCCCATCCTTAGTGTGGGCGCAGTAGAGTACGGTCAGACAAGGGAACGAAGGAAGATGAAATTCTACGATGATACACGGGCTCGTCTCCCAAGCCCGGTGTCGTCTTAGCGTGCTTCGTGCTCGAGATATATCGGCTTCTGTTTCTGTGTGATGCTCGTCCAATGTTCATGCCTTTCTGGTGTGCTTGGTCCTTTGCCGGTATACAACCTCGTGGGACGGCCTTCTCTCTATCTCTCAAACACACTCGCACTGACAAACTTGTGCTCTCTTTCGCTAGCGGATATAAAGAGGATATTTCATCCAGTTTCTCGTGTTTCTTGCGTTCCACTCTGGTCCTCCTGCTAGAAATCTTCTCCCTCTAGACAGCATCAGCGCGCTACCAATCCACATATCCGTGTCTTGGTAATACCCTATACTGCTACTAGTCCCTGCTGTTGTTTGCTTCCAGTGTTTCAGTTTAACGTCGGTTTGTAAGGGCTACTGATGATGAGAAAAGCATTTTGTGGCCAGTTTGGCACGAAAAAAGCATTCCATGTGCGCAACGGATTGAAAGCAGTACATGGGACCGAATTATATCCAGTAGCTGCTGCTCTTATGCTCAGTGGTTCTAGTTCGCACACCTATCGTATTTTGTTGGTCAGAATTAATTAATCAAAATGAAATACTAACTGAAATGCTCTGTTTGACTTACCTTACGAGGAGAACCAATAAGTTACATTATCAACTCAAAATATTCTTCTTCTTCTTCTTCTTTTTCTTTTGGCTCAACAACCGTTGCCGGTCAAGGCCTGCCTGTACCACACTACTTGTGGGTTTGGCTTTCAGTGACTTATTGATCCCCCATAGCAGGATAGTCAGTCCTACGTATGGCGGCACGGTCCATTTGGGGCTTGAACCCATGACGGGCATGTTGTTAAGTCGTACGAGTCAACTCAAAATATTACGCTCACATAATAACTCGAATTATATATTTTACCTATAAATATTATATGATGCTGTAGTAAAAAGTATGTTCTAAAGCAAAAAAGAATATTTTAAATTCTGATAAAATCTTTTGAGCTTATTTATAGGCTTTGAAATAAGTGTTAACAACTAGCTACAGCGAAATGAAGTACGGAAAAAAGCAAGGATAAATTAGAAACATCTTCAGTATCTTTTGCTTCTCAAAAACAGTTAAAATTTATCCATTTAGTGCTTTATAAGAGCAAGCTGGCCGGTCTCATGGTACAGTCGTCAACTCGTACGACTTAACAACATGCCCGTCATGGGTTCAAGCCCCAAATAGACCGTGCCGCCATACGTAGGACTGACTATCCTGCTATGGGGGGAAATCAATAAGTCACTGAAAGCCAACCCCACAAGTGTGTTGGCAGGCCTTGACCGGCATCGGTTGTTGAGCCAAAAAAAAAAAAAAAAAAAAAAAAAAAAGAGCAAGCACAATAAATAGTTAAAAACTTCTATCTGAATGAAGTAAAGTAACATTAGTAAACATGAGTGGGGTTAAAGAATTTTTGATTGTATAAAAAGTGAACAAACTCAAACTTTAGACACATTTCGAGTTTAAACTGAATCGTTATGACAATAGGTGATAAAAAAAACATTGAATTTAGCGCATTGCCTCTTGTCCAAAAACCCCAACAAACGGAATAAACAATCTTCCTAGAAATGGTAGATAAAATGAAGCAAAAACGCTTGCTTAGAGCTTCTCGCTCATTATCTGAGCGAAAGCAGAGTCCGCACAGTGGTGCTAGTGGCAGTCTTCGACGGAGCCTATTTCCATTGCTTTTCCCGTGGAAATGTTTCAAACAACCTCCTTGCACTCCCTCCCAATGCCCATCATTTCTGCTCTTAAAAAATGGCATCTCTAGCGAGACCAGAATTCGCCCCCCGACTGTTGTTTTCATCTGAAACAAAAAGAACACTGTGAATGGGAAAGTTTCCCAGCATCCCATCCAGAGACGCAAAGGCAAATGAAACGGAGATAGTACAGTAGAATAAGAAGAGAAAGAGAGAGAGAGAGAGAGAGAGAGAGAGAGAGAGAGAGAGAGAGAGAGAGAGAGAGAGAGAGAGAGAGAGAGAGACGCGCGTATCCAAAGACAGAAATGGCTTCGTAGCACTAGATTGGTAGCGGTTGGGTCCTGGTTTTAGTCGAAAACCGTGTACTATCACCGAGTGTAGTGGGTGCTGGCATGGTGCTGTGTCCATGGCTCTCCAGGTTATGGTTCATCCACAAGCCTCACATCTGCTCTTCCCTCTCCCAAATCTTCCAAACCCTCCATCAGCGCATCGCTGCTAACCGAGGTGGCAAACGGACCGGCGAATATGGCGTAAAATTCGAAGAGAGATATTTCATTCCACGTCCTCCCTCAGCGCCTCCTCGGCCGGCGCGTTACGTGCTTTGCCAGCAACTTTTCTTACCGTCTTCTCTTCATCCCGCTCCTCGGAAAAAAAAACCTCCGCTCCGTTTTCCTTCGCGCCCACCGGCACTCGAGTTACGGTGTCGATGGCGCACTGGTATATCCTTCCAACAGCCAAACTCTCTACCCTCCCTCCCATCCCTCGCCATCGTTGCCCCCATTCCGGTGTTTTTCCTTCCCTTGGTTTGTGTTTTCCGGTTTGAAGCTGCTGCTGCCTCTCTGTGTAGCTGCGTTTGTGTGTGTGTGTATTTTTCTGTGCTCCACCGTACTGTTCCCTCGGCAGTGTTGATCGGCGCTCTCGGAACTCCCCGAACGCGTGTAGCGCCAAGGGCCCGGGATTCAACTTTATTCCCTGCTCAAGGCTCACCGGAGAATCCTTCGCCGTAGTTGGCGGTGGGGGTAACGTTAAGCTAGCGCTCCTTCCCGCTTTTACTGCCTCGCTGTGTCCTCCTTTTCGCTCCCGTTCGGTCGGTTAGCCTTTGCTACGAGCTGCTGTGGCATAGTAGCAGCCCGTGTCGAGTGACCTGCCCAGTTTGCGTGTGTGGGTGCTTGGAAAAGCGTAAAGGTGCAGGTGGGTGGAAAAGTTGAGCTTACGTTCGGCGAGCACACACTACTGCTGTGTGCTGTGCCGCTGCACAGAAAGCCGTCGTAACCTTTCTTTGTTTCTCTGCCTCGCAAATGCTAACGAGACGGGCACGCGGCGTTGGGGAAATGGAGGGCGAAGAAAAAGGACACGAACCAAATGGGACGAGCACGAGCTGTGGGGCAAAGGAAGGGGAGGGAATGGGAAGGGGAAGGCGGGGGTTCATTTCGTTAAGACCGTACCGAACCGATGACGCCGGGGCGCTCCCTGTGTTCGGCTAGTGGAAGCTTTTGCCCTAATCAAAACTCTTCATTTCTGCATGGCAGCAGCAGTAGTAGTTGTCGCCATCGTCACTTACGTTTGCTTGGTTCCTTTGTGTCGTGTCCCGCCTTGTGGGGGCGCGCAAAAGGTTAGGCACACCGGAGGGCTGAAAACGGTGCCTTTTCCATTGCCAGGGGTGATGATCTGTCGCCATGGTAATTTGTGTACGATCGAAATTCAGCTAGCGATTCTTTGAGTTATTGTCGATCTTGCAGTACCGTTGGCAGCGACGATGCACGTTGGTGTTTGGGAGCATCGACAAGAAGGTTAAAGTCTGCCAGTAACCTAAATTATTTCACAAAAATGTTTTATTTTAATAAACAAAACTGTACAAATGTAAAGGATACTAATCAGATTTGTTTTAATACATATTCAACACATAAAAGATTATCAAAAAATTCGAAAATATTCCTTACTACTGCTTTTACAGTGACTTATTAAAACTTCTGGTTTTGATTTTGATTGGGTTTAACTTATGAATTATGATTTGTGATGTCATTATAGTATATACTTCTAAAAAATGTTAGTAAAAAATGTATATAATATAATAAGTTTTATTTTTATTAACCTTGAAAATAACGATAACTAATCGACCGTCCACTAACCGATCGATCACTATCGCTCGGTTCGTTGTTAAAAGGCTTTGGAAGTAAGAAGGAGGGTGTTATAGCCCTTATAAATTAACACTTGATTTATTTAAGATACTCTTGTACTTTTGTAGTATGTAAATTATTGTCCGATTAGAATTTTTCATTTTTGGAACTTATAACCTAGCACCAAACGCACATGTTAGTCAAAATATCGATGAGGAATGTTTTTAAACACTATATTTGTTTCCTCTATTTGATTTAGACTGCTTATTCATTTATGCAAAACGCAATAAAACTCTATTAAAACAGGCTGGTATCATTGCATTTCCTAAACTATTTTTACGATTTGTTATATAGGGAATTATCAGGAAAAGCAATTTGTTTGCAATGATTTTGTTGTTGTTTCAATGTAATGTTTTCCAACCATCACAATGACTGGTGAGATCCATATAATGTTAATGATCGGTACTGGTTCGCAAAAAGGACATATTTCTGTGATGCTTAGCAGTATTTATGCTTTTTGGGTTGTTTAGGTCAGTTTCTGGTTTATGGTATGGAAGTAATAGAACACTATCCGTTGCCCAGATTAAAACCTTTCTATTAATCTACCAACAGTTCCAACCAAAAAAGTCTTCACACTACAGAAATCTTAGGATGAATTTCATTTCAGGTTGACGACGTCGCAGGTTTGGCTAGTGTTGCACAAGGCTTTTACACCAAACAACCACAGCCATCAAACAGCGTCTTCCAATTCCCAACGGGATGCGGGAAAAAGGTCACCAGGCTGGTTCGTTCTTGAGGGGCACGTTGAGTGTGATCCCACGTGCTAAAGATTTGCCCAGCGTGTTGCGCTCGTGTCCCGTGTACCACCGCGCGCTGTAATAGGCGAGGAAATTGCCGAAAAACGTTCGGTTGCCAGCGCCGGTTCCAAGTCGTTGCGAAAGTTTAACGAGCAAACGCACGAACGCGTTGCCCGATTTCTCGTCCTCGAGCTTAGAAAAGGAATGGAGCAGTAGTAGGGTGCTAGGGCGCAATCGGAGCGATCTTGCCGACGCGCCATATCGACCACGCGGACCATCGATTCTTTGGCGCGCGTGTTCGGTTGGGTCGGTTTTTTTTTAAACCCCTCTGCACTCTGATACACAGGTGAGTGAAACCCCCTAAAAAAGGGGTCCGGAAGGTCATGCCGTCCAACACACTGCCGCCGTCCGTCGCGTATGTAAGATATTATAGAGCGTTCGGGCCAAAGCTTTCTCGTTGGGTGCAGGTTGGTAAAAATTCCTCTCCTCAAGTTACCGAGAATGTGGTAGGATTTTTACTCTCTTGCCGGTTGCTTAATTTAAACCTTTTCTCCTTGAAGTTGAAGTGCTCCAAATCGGAGCATCCGACCTGAGAGAGTGTGCATAAGGATTCACTTTGTACGTCAAGTGAGCGGAACCTTTGCACTGGAAAGATAAATTGCTACGTGACTACGTTTCTGGGCTCAGTATTGAGCGATTTTACTGGCGGTAAAATAACGAAACCTTTTCCGGAAAACTTCAGTGCCTACCACTGAACCGGTACGGAACGAGGTGGGGTGACGATACGTCGAAAGCACCGAGATGACGTCTTTCTGCCAACAGAAAGCTTCCTTTCCAGTGGGCATTACGCTCACCCGAACTGAAGGCGCCTTGCTTCTGTAGAAACGTAAGGGACAATTATTCCCTCTTTCGCCAGAATCTTGGGCATTTCTTTACTCGCTTTTCCTTTTCCTTGCTCACGCTCAGCAAGCCTATATGCCGCATCGATGTTTGTGAGTAGCAGCAGCAGCAGCAGCAGCAGCAACATCAGCGGGAAACGAGCTTTCCTTTTACGTTTATCGTTGGCTATATTTTCTTCTTCTGTTTCACTCGCCGTTTATAATTTCCCTTTTGCTGAGGGCGAGCGCAAACTTCCATTTTGCCGGTTTATCGTCGGGTCGAATCTGCGCCATTTGGGTTTTCGAAATTTTCCCTCCCTGGTGCTGGGTTTTCTTCGCCACGGTAGGCAGTGTGCGATGGTGGTAGGAATGGTTTTGTTTTGTCGCAAACATTCTTGCCACCGCGTTTCGTACGATCGCGCTTGGTGACCTTTTTTTTTTGGGCGAGAGAGAGAAAGCAAAAAATTGCCAGCAAAAATCTGCGCCTTTTTTCCTTTGTTTCGAACAAATCCCCAAACTGCTGGTGCTAGTGCTGCGGGGGGGGGGGAGTCTTTGGTAGTGAGGAGTGGGAATGGTAGGGATAGAATAAAAAGTGCACCGTTGGGTAGCGGGAACTGTGTCTGCTTTTTTTGTTGATGTGTGTTCTGTAGTTGCCGAGAAAAGCGGGAAAACATCGTTCAGAGCCATTTACTTTGTAGCGCTTGGTTTCCGTTATTTTTCGAACTGAATGTAAGGGCCGTTTACGTTGTTAAGGATTGTAAGATATTATTTTTTGTTTACGCAAAAATTTGTAATATTATCTCAAACATCAATTCATTTATGGATTTCCTATTGGTGTTATTGAATATATTGAAGTTTCCTTCGTGATATTCGTGATAACAAGCTGACAGTTTGTTTTCAAAAGTATATTGGATTTGCTGTACCAATCTAACGTATAGTCGATTCCCGTGTTGAGCATTGAATGTGTTCCAAAGTCATGTATGACAGCTTTTAAGCTTTTGTTTTTGAAATCTGATGATTGCCGACACTAAATTAATTTTAAACTGTTCAATTTTGCTTTTAATTAGCAAATTTTTGTCTATTGATTTAAAGTATATTTTATTAATTTTGATGATTGCTAAGGTCGTCCGTCGCCATGCGTACAACATGGCCAGCTCATCGGAGCTTGGCGAGCTTGATACACTGCACGACAGTGAGGTCGCCGTACATCTTGTATAACTCGTCATTATAACGGCTCCTCCGTTGTCTTTCCACACATACGGGGCTATGTATCCTGCTGAGCATCTTCCTCTCGAACGTGGCTAAGAGGGTTTCGTCAGATTTGAACAGTGTTCATGTCTCAGACGCGTACGTGAGTACCGGTACTATATATGTGCTATATAGTCCCAGCTTGGTCCGTCGCGACAGGTTCTTTGAGCTGAACTAATTTCTCAGGCTGTAGAACGACCGGTTGGCAGCCAGTATCCTTGCGCGCAGCTCAGCTACATGCTATTGTCGTTGCTGACCTTTGTCCCGAGATAGGTGAATTCTGGGACGACTTCAAAAGTGTGTTTACCTATCTGTACGTCACGCCTACGTAGTTTTGGATTATTTATTGCTAGGTCCGATGATGTTTGGTCTTCGCCATCAGTTTGGTCTTTGCTTCGTTTATTTGCAGTACAATGTGCTCTGCCGCCTGCTCGATCCCTTGGTAGACTTCTGCTACATAGGAGAGCCACAGATCATTGATGTCTATATCACCAGGATCTGGGTTGACATATAGAATATGGTTCTCGAAGTCTCCACCCTCGAGTCATGGATGGTCCTCTCAAGCGCCAAGTTGAATAGGAGACCGGCAAGCCCGCCCACTGGCGCAGACCTTTGGTGGTAGCAGACCTTTGGTTTTGGTTGATTATGATATTTGTACTCTAACAGGAGATCGTACGAGGATCACACTAGTATGCTCTGCTTATTAAGAATGTGTCATTTGTTAATTTAACCAAGTACGAAATGTTGTCTAAAAGCTGAGTTACAGAAACGTTTCTTAACTAAAGTACAGCTGCAGTTTAATGTTTTTATATTTATTTTTGCGACACATTTGCTGAATCCCTGTATCACTGTATTTTAACATAATTTTGCGCGTTAACAGTACAGAATGCTTTAAAATACGTTAAATAAACCAGTAGCAAATGTATGAGCTTTCCCAAATAAATCACAAACTTCGCCAAAAGTGTATATTTATATTTATGTCCTTCTTTCAAATGCGTTTCGAAATTAACCGGTGTGGTTTGTTTTGGAGGCTATAGTTTGCTCCTAAAAGCGAAAACCCAGAAACGGTTCTATTCAATTACTCGCACGGTAGTAGATCCACTTGCATGAGTAATGTTTTGAAATCTCTCCAAATTGACCAAACCGGGATGATGCTTGTCGTTCAACGTACGTTACGTTTTCAGTACCTCGCCATTCTATTGCCAAAAAGCTCATACCCCCTACCCCTCTAAAAAAAAACAACAAAACAACACACCCCCGGTAGATGGTAACACTGTTTCCCTCCGGTATTGGCTATATAATCCGAAATATCTGATCCTTCATCTTCCGTTCTTAATGTTTTGTTTGCTGTTCGGTCTAACTAATACCGCTCTAGAGGACATGACGCCATCACGCACCGGTGGTAAGCTTTTTTCATATTGTTTTGATATTTGTTAATTCCGGCCCGGGCCATCAAGTGCAGCGTTAAAATGAAAACCCCTTGGACCCCGGCATTGTTACTGGTCGACCAACACAACCACTCAAAGGGGCACAGCGGGTAGCGTGAGAGAAGAGCCGTTGGGCGGAAAAAGGCTTGGGCAGGTTGGAAGGGTTTTTGGATTTTCGATTCACCAACCGATGCACCACTATGCCAGGATGTGTCGCCCACGCGGCGGAAGTGGCGGTGGGCGCGTGCGTCGAGCGGGGAGTGCGTGATCGTGTTAATGCATATTGGGTGCACGGATGCAGTGCAGCCCGGTGGCGGGTGGGTGTACGGGCTTTGTCCCATTTTCCACCGACCACTGCTCCGCGCTCCGTTGCAGGCTTTGAACAGCTACGGGAGAAAAGGCTGATAGAAAACAATAAAATATACAACACGGCTAGGCGAGCAGACAAGTGCGGGGTGTGTTGGGCTTGGGAGCAGGGAAAACAGTTCAAACGGTAAAGCGACAAAAAAAAACTATATAAAAGCTCAATACAACCCGAAACCATGCATCGCTATCCTGGTGGGTGTGCGTGGCTGTGTGTGTTCTCTTTTCCCCTTTGTGGCAAAAGCACGAATGACGCCATTACCAAACACGCTGTTGATTGGCCAGTGTCCCGTTTGTGAGCATTTTATTTGTGCGTTGCATTTCTTTTTTTGTCTCTTCTTCTTCTACGGGCTTGTTGTTGCTGTTGTCGCTTTTGCGTTTTTGCAGGATTTTCCGCGATGCTGCCTATTTCGGTGCACACAAATATCGCTACTGGTGGCGTTGCATGCCTCCCCTCCCCCATCCCGAACAAAGCAGGATGCAGAACGGGGATGAGAAAGGCAGTGAGTAATTTGGATGGCGGAGGAAGCATACCTGGTGCAACGTGGAAGGAGCAGCAGTGTGCGGCCGTGCGACGGAAGAGGATGCATTATCCCAGCGAAACGCACAACCCCTTCCGCCAACTACCCCTTCCTCTCACTCCTCCTCTTTGGCGTGGTGTGGTGGTCAATCAACACACGGCGAACCCTTCGTCGCACCGCTCAACTGCCCAGTCCTTGCCGCGAGCCTGGTGAACCGCGGAAAAATTGCACTGGATGGATGACTACCACCCCGTCGCCCGTCCCGTTGCCCTTTTGCTAACCAAGCTCACTCCTCGCCCGCGCCCCCCTTTGTGCCTTTCCAATGCAGTTTTGTGCAATGGGAAATTAACGAAATTTTCCCAGGGCTCAATGAGTGGGCTTGTTGGTTTGGTGGTGGTGATGATTTTTTTTCCTCTTTCTCTCTCTCTCGACTGTTTCAGTTCTTTACAGTGTCCCCCCTCCCCTCATCGCTATCATCTCCTATCCCCTCCCTCTTCAGCCAACTGCCTCCTCCTGCCGTGCAGATTGGCACAAAATTCGCTAAAGCTCACGCGTAAATGAAAACCCATTTTCCGGGTTGCGTTTCAGTACGCTTCCTCCGAGCTACCCGGGCCCTGCCCAGCTTGCTTGGTGCGGGGAATCCTGGCGAGGCAGGTTTACTTTATTTTATCTCCGAACCGATGCGGTCCAACACCGCGTCCACTCCACTCGCACCACCGAACTGTCCGATTGCTTTAAAGCTGTCACCTGTCAGCGTCCGAAATGGGGTAAATTGTTGAAACTGGTAATGCGGAGCTGTTGGATGTTTCGAGGATGCATTTTAAGGTACGCTTTTGTGAGGGCGGTTTTTGGTTTTTGGTTGTAAAAATGCATTTTAAAAGCAGAGGAAAAAGAGCAAATATATCATTCGTACGCAGCACCTGGGTAGGGTGAGGTGTTCTGTAACATTAAAGCTTACATTGTGCTGGGTTATTTTACATTATCTAACTGTGTGGAGTAGACTCGGAGTATAACGGGGGGTTACAGTTATCCACTTGTTGAATACTGTTTAGGAGATGGAAACAGAAATTCTTGTTTCAGTAGCACAATCGCATGTGTATTAAACAAATAGGGGACTTTACTTTAAAATTGACCTGCAAAAGAACTGACAAACCCTGGACGCAGAAGGAAATTTTAAATAGAAAACTATTCCATTATATTAGTGTACTCATCTACAGGACATAATCGAACGAGGGAACGGTCCATTCTAGGCTTGAACCCATGACGGGCATGTTATTGAGTCGTTCGAGTTGATGACTGTACCATGGGACCGCCCCAAGCCACTTTATATTAGCCATTATATTAGAGTATTTGTAAAAGTTGAAATTAAAATAAGTATGAATTTACAAATCCTAGGTTGGCTAGAGTTATATAGAGTTATATTAAGTCTAATTATACATTAAAATGATACAGAAAACACGAGCTTATGAATTATTTTACTGAATCGATTTAAATAATGAAATAATTGGTATACGTCAGTAAATAATGCAACTCAAGTATGACGGTGAGAATTGGTTTATAAATTAAAAGGAAATCATAAAAGAATAGTTTTGTATACCATTGTAAATTAATTTAATTCTAATTGTGTGATACAATACGACACATAAAAAAATCAGTCAACGTATTGAAGAGTTAAACGGGCGACAGTGATTTGAAAAAAAAAATAGTTACATTGAACAAATATTTAAAAGCCAGCATGGATTGAACTAGTAACTCATTAACTATCCCAAGTGACATTTGCTCGAAATTGTTTTACCATAACTGCTCGATTAGTACTCGATACGCCTGAAATTATTGATTTGTGTGTGATCAAGTGTGTTGAAAGCGCCAGGATTTGGTGTGTTCGTAAATTAGACGTTTTTCTATCGATGCACGATGCCGTTGAGGTCATTTTTCATTCATAGCTATGGTTTTTTGATAGAAAACGAGAGCTAATTCTGTGTGACTTTATTTTATACAAAAAATCGGTATTATTTAAGTTTAACCAACTATAACGATAGGAAACATCATATCCGAGGGAATCTAGAAGAAAGCTACAAAAAAGCCGCATCACCGCTCATTTTAAAGGACTTTTTCTAAATTCCTTTAAACTGGTTCAGTTTAAGGGAAGTTTAAGGCTCCAGTTTAAGGAACTTTGCTCTAATTCCCGGTTATTAGTGCTCGAAAATGTCAATTGGGATTGCTTTTCTGAAACAACTCTACTGAATGATTTGTCATAAGCTAAATGAAAATTTCATCAAATGAGTGTTAATTATTTCAAATTTAATTTGTGTAATCGGTCCTTCAATTTTTAATTCAACTAAATAATGTTTTCAAACATTATGCACAATTTTCATTAATGAAATTCTAGATTTGTTGTTTCTTAAAAACATTTACTTTCTTCAATTCATCATTCATCTACCTTCCAGATTTAAAACAGTGCTATTATCATGCAACAACCATTCATCGGTCATTCGTCATCAAACGTACAGTTCGCCTCTTGTTGACGCATACTAAGCGCCCAACTTTGTGTCCGTTTGCGCACAAGTTTGTGCTTTATCACATCGCAACCAGACGAATGGCACAAATAAAAAATGAACTCACCACTGCACCACGTGGCTCATGCGAGCTAACGCTCTCTGTCTTTCCTTTTCGCTCTCTCTCTCTTTTCTGTGGGCAGTGCGACGTAATCAAATTTACCGAATGACGCGAAATGCGTCCACGACAACGCTGAACCGAACCGCAACCGAGGTCGGTGGTTTTGTATCTCTTGGCATCAAGCGATGCACGAATTCCGGTGAATTCACGTCATCCCGTCCATGACGATGGAGCACATGCGGCTGGCGTCCCCTTCGTACCGACCGCTCATCGGGCACCGTTCACTCAAAAGCACCGTGGACAGTGGACGGTACTTTCTCCATGCACTAAGATACTTTGCCGTAGTGGTTTGATATTAATTCAAAATTATCTTTTTTTCTTTTCTTTCGTTTCTTGTTGTCGAAGAACAGTTTGTTTGCACGAAAACCGTTTAAGCTGGTGTTCATCGGAACAGTGGTGACACGAAAACAGCAAAAGCAATCCGTAATTAGGCAGTACGTAGTGAGTCATCGATTTATCGATCTCTTAGTTCATCCGATGCCTCGGTGCTTTGTCACAGAAGAATGCGTTACTACATACACTTACGGTACGTTCTATTCATTCTACCATACCTATGGTAAAATATAATAAAAACGGGTTTATTTCTGGTTTGTTATTTGATATCACTCGTCCTTTAATTTAAAAGCAACTATTGTTTGCATTTGAATAATGATATTTTTGATGGCATAATGATGGCTATTAAAACAGGTTTTCTTTTTAAAGTTTATGTTTGATATTTCATTTGATATATTTTGTACTGTAGCCTTTAGACTAGACTCAGTGCTCTCCAACCTTTTTAGTAACACGAACCACCATTAAGGGGGTGGAGGATAGCTGAGGTAATTTTTAACAACCCTTTTCTGGAGTTTGAATTTTCTCATACAGATGATTAGCCACAATTATTCTTAGAAAAAATAAATTCTTTCGCCGACCACATCTATTAACGCCACGGACCACAGGTTGGTGGCCACTGCACTAGACTGACAAGATTACTGCTGGGGGGACTGACTATATTTGTATAACATTACAAATTTAAAGGCAAATTAACGTTATTTTCCGTTGTGGTGATTCTGAGATTACAAGATTCGTGTTCTTCTTATAATCTTTTCATTTTACAGAACAAATGGTAGTCAGTCAAGACCATCCTTAGTCATTCGGTTAACATAGATTTGATTGGCTTATTCATACCACGATCCATAGCAGGGCAGGGTATTTTGTACAACATCTCGGACCACATGTAGCATGATGTGAACTTGATACTCATTGGAATTGTTCATTTTTACGTAGTTTATGTAGTTATGTTGAGTTCCGTAACAATTCACGAATAACTGCTGTAACGATCAGAAGAAGAATGTGCTTAAGAACGACTAAACGATGTAATCTATCGTAAAGCAAATCATCGCTCTAGTACACATTGTCGAAAGAATTGAACCGTCCTACCCTAGCTTTTTGGTAATGCTATTTGCGCTGTTCAATCAATAGATCACTCACCATCTCGTAGCTTCTTGCATATGTACCTTTTCGCGCACCAGGCTGCGCCTATGACTTTCCGAAGTGGCTGCTGGTCATCCAACTATTATCCATTTCCTACAAATCGTGGCCTCAAGAATGCGTCCGGCCATGGTTGTGCAGGCTTCATTCATGCTGAAGCTTCCACCTTTTCCATGGGCCAACGTGTGTCGTCCCAAAAGACATTAAAAAGCTTGCAAACGAAAATCTGCGGGCCGTGCCGAAACAAAACCCTGCTCGCGCATGGACCGTGAACACGCAAAGCGGACCGACCGACCGACCAACCGGCCAGACTGTCCCTGTGTTCCCGTTCCCGTCTTCGTCATTCATATAAAGCTGGCATATCCCTACCCATTTCGATGCGAAACCCGTAGGCCACCCTCCCGCGAAGCATGGGAGTCATACGAGTGAACAAAATAATAGCTTTTTTGTTGTTGCTGCACTCATCCTTCGCCATGTGGCGCACTCGACTGGTTGCTCCTGGTCCAATGGGAGGAGGAAATAACGTAAGAATGCAACGGTGGGCCAATGCAAGCCAAATGGAAAACACTGAGCTCTGTGCTGTGACTTTGCCCCGACTTGGTGCAAGTGCTCTTGCTCTCGGGGCGTCTCTGGTCCGGCCGACGATCGGGCGCACGATGCTGCTGCTCTGGTCGTCATTGAACTATATGAATATGCCGCGGCTATGTGCACATGGTAGGTGGTAGTAGCCATCGCACACCGTCGTGTCTGCACGATTGTTTGTGGCGCCCCCTCCGCGTGTGTAGGTCGACCCTGAGAATGTTGACGGCGATCGAGCGTGGATGGCGATGGTCAAGAAATAGTGCCCATCGTCGTGCGGAAAATGTGCTCTGTAAGTCCCGTGTGCGCACGGTGGAAACGTGGGGCAACAGTTTTCGGGAATAAAAACGCGACCATTATCCTGCAATTGCGTGTGTGGTGCAGGAGTGAGTTGAGGTGTAATTGGGGACTGGGGCTTGCGGTGGAGTGGTGGTATCTTGGATGTACCTAGGCGCTGGCACTATCCAACAAACCGTCCACATTAAGCAGTCGTCATCGTCGTCCTGGTGTCGGAGCGAGATTGGTTTCTCTCCGTTGCTCCAACTTCACCCGATTGAGATGGCGTTGGCCCTCGTACGCGAGCGGATGCACGCTTGCCCAAGGAACTCGTAAAAGTATTTTGGTAGCATGATGTATCATCGCTGTTTCTAACTGTACGGAGAGTTTTACAAAGTACAATAAGTTTCCTCGATACTGGGAGCCTGTAAATTTGCTTTAGTACGTGGGATCGATTTGTATGAGTTTAAGTAGTACATAAAATAGTTTAATGAAAACTTCATTACAAGTTTTACATTCAGTTTAGCTAATACTTATTTTAATAATATTCATTGAAACATGACATAAAGAGTAAAAATAGTGTGAAATATTTACTGCTACCTTCCATCGTACTGTATTATGTTTATTTTAATTTTTAAACACTTTTGTTTTTGTTTGTTATTATATATTTTCTTGTTACAAGTATTTGTCAAGACTCTGTTAGTTTTATCGCTTTATTTGTCTCAATTTGAAACTTTTGTCTCGATTTGAACAATTTGAAATACACATATTATAATGATTGATTATTTTATACACAAGCTTGTTTTCATGTATTCTGTTACTGTTTCGCTCTATTTCATCGTTTCATTCAATTGATATAAAGGCTATACAAATCCACTTATTATTTGGGGTTTTTTAGTGAAGGTAAATGGATTTATGTTCTAAGTCGTCGTAAAATAGTCGTTTCAAAGTCTATTACTCTTTTTTCCTTTTCACATATAACTACGTGCATAGTGAACAGATGATTTCAATATAATTGTTATTTTTGGCTTAATACATTGTATAACCGGTTTATACATAATGCATAGAGTTGCTAAAGTTTAATAAATTTACAACTGAAAAAGATAAATAATATTAAGGGAAAAAACTTGAATAGAAACTGCGAAGAATTATGTAGAATTCTATGTTATCCAACATTAAAGGGTTTTCTACCTCTTTTCTATGTGCATAAAATTAAGCAAAACATCACCAGTAATCCAAATAATTAAGAAAACCCGTGCACATTTCGTTTTAAAACATATTGAAATGTTTTCATCTCTAGATTACTTAACCATTTGTCCGATCGCTAGGATACGGCTCCATTCGTGAGAACCCCACCGTACAACCCACTAGTTTTGCAGATTCACCTCATTTTCCCGCTTTTCCATTCCATAACCGTAGAAGTTGTCGTCTAACTTATTTTCCTGAAGCCTCCAAACCGTACCTTCCGACCGTTGTCGATGACGGCCTACTACGTTGGAACTTCAGCTTCATTTTATCACCCTCGCCCGCCCAACTTGCGCAGCGGTTTTTTTTTTATTCCACTTTAACAGTACTATTACTTTCTGCCCCACAATTTGACAGCGTGTGAGTGTGCGTATGTGTGAGTGTGCTTTCGTACAGCCATTGTTGGGGTACTATTGCTTCTTCCATGCCCCCACAGCACCATGGCAGCCGTGTGGAGCACACAATTTTTGTTTTCGTCCCAAATATTGTGTACGGTCTCTCGCTTTCACCAACGCAAATTGTTGCTCGGTCCTGCTCGTCGCCATTCCTTTACAACGCCATCATTTGCCGTCTCTTTGTTACACTTTTTTGAGTGCGCTCTTTCTCTGTTTCGCTCACACCGTCCTGCTCTCTGTTTCGTTGGTGCCCACACTGTTGGGTGAGGGTGTGGGGGTGTGGTGAGGAATAATGGTGGAGCAGCTCAGGTTGAAACAACAACGGCGATCGAGATTGAACCGCTCTGCTGTATTTCTTCTGGTCGGAACGGTCCCATCTCCTTTGGAAAAATGAAATGTTTCATCTTAAGGCCCTCGCTCGTACTTCGGTTACGACGCACGGTGCTACTCGGACACTGCACGCGTAAACATTCCGATCGCAATACATTCGCCAGCTCCGTTTGTTTCGATCGATGGTGCTGTTTTGGATATTTTGAAATGTTCGTTACTATCCGGTATCGTTATTTTCTGCGTCTGTTGGCGTGTAATTCGTTTAAGGTTGAGGTGCTACAAACGCAATTTCCCGTAAAAATACGGTGACCGAGGAAACACATTTTAAAATGGGATTACAATATTTTGTTGGGATGTTAACGTTTAAAATGGGACTACAATACAGATATTGTTAAGCGTTGGGGCATTCCATCAAAGAGTTATAATGTGTGTGGTAATGCTTTTCAAAAAGTCTAAGATTTCAAGTAAAAGCCAAAATAAAATAAATACGTTTGAATCAAATATGAATCTAATAGCAATATATGAACAATTTTCTGCAGTAAATCTGTAAGGTGTTTGAAGATAATATTAAGTCACACTTACAGAAGATAAGTTTCTAACATTGTTTCATTTCTAACATGTAGCTATATCGTAGTGTTACACCGTACAAAATTCTAAGTCAAGTGATGATATTCTAATCCCAAACTATGATCGCTCCGTAGAAACCACTTAACGGTTTTCGGTAGTCCAACACGCTCCGTTCGATACGAAACACAAACAACCACATGGTCACCGTACGACAACACGGGTCACACGTGTCTCGATTGAAGCGCGCGGAATCTGCGCGGGTTGAAATACGAGCGTCTCGAATCTAATGCAACACACGACCGTATTGAACCTCGCTAGTAGTTGTAAAACTTGCATTGCTTGCATCCGCGTTCCCGCGCGCGATTACGAGCGGCAGGTGCAGCCACCTTTCGCGAACCGCCGTACAGAATTGTGCGGTGAATGGCGTACGCATATAGCACGGCCCAGTCGGAGGGGGAGCACCGGTTCCGGGCAAACCAGATGGATGTCATCGCTTTGGCTGTCAGTTTTGATTAGGCTAGTAGTTCGCAACATTGAAGCAACAGTGAAGCGATAATCATGTTAGTGTATGGATTGTTTGTTTTGGTTGCTTGCCTTATTAACTTTTGAGTCATTTGTGAAATAGACGATGTCTTTGTCTTTGTAACTGAGCTTGAAAGTTTGGCAGAATCGATTTATGCCATCGAGTCAGAACATTGTTGTTTGTTATTTGTTGTTTATTTGTTGTGCTTATTTTCAGCTCTGCGCGAGATATCGTGCTGCGTTTGAACGGAGAAAAAGCAAACCACATTCACGCACGAACGAACTCGTACGCACGCAATCCACCATTCACAGCTGCGTAGCTGCTCGATATAAACCGAGCGGCCGATTTTCTAGAGCGCACGCGGTCTGGCTTTGCAAGGCAAAAAGAGAGCTCGGTGTTGTGGTGTGTACCCGCGATGACCCAAAATATTCAAAATTAAATCCTTCTCCTTCAAGCAAGCAGATTTTTGTGGGGTCAAAAATAGAAGCAAACGGAAGCGAACACGTTGCTGTGCATTTGTATCTTGGCACGCTCTAAATTCTGTTAAAGTTTTCAAAAAATCTAATCGCGCGAAATGCGCTTCCCGTCCTGTGCTTCCCTCTGGCGGCGGTTGGTGTAAGCTCGCTATACATTGGGGTTGCTGTGTTGTTGGTTTACTGTGAGCATATTTATAGCGCTACACACAGTGAGAACATCTGCTAACCAGCTTGAAGCTATTACTATTTCATAATTTTCTGTTGAATCTTATACTAGCTTTAACATTTGACATTAAAATCGTTTCTGCCAGCGGTGGGGTTTTACAGTAGCATTCTCCGCAAGGATGCTGACCGCGAACTACCTCCCGAACGAAACGGGGCGCCAACGTGTGTGCCGGGAAAGCGAACCAAGCGGCCAGCGAACTGACGACGCACACGCAAGATAGGAAATGAATAAAACTTCATTTGTGGCTAAGTTCATTCGGCTAGTTTGACGTTTCTCCGGGCCCCGTTTTGCCGGTGCAAAATGCGATTGGCCCTGCTTTAAATGCAGCGCAAAAACCCGACCGACCGACAGCAACCGAACCGAACCGAAACCGAACGGTGCGGCACCGCTGCCTTAGATTTTTGCTGCGAAACGTTCAAACGCGGCCAACGGACAGAGGGAGGACGAGAAGCAAGTAGAGCAAACTCTACTCCCCCCGCCTCAGACGTTGATCAGGCGGTGGTGCCCATAACATTGACAGCAGCACTGCCGCTGGCTGCTGGCAGCACTGGCCAATTGATTTTGAATTCAGCAACATTTGACCGTTCGGTACGCGCGCGTATTATAAAACGCATTTTCGCTCGCTTGGTGTGTTGCCTAGCGTTGCCAACCAAGAAAACCTTCACCATGCGCATACACCATTGTACACCGTTCGGTGCTGCTACAGTGGCACAGTGAAGGGGCGAATCGTTTCGCACGGTAAAGCATCTACTACTACTACCACTACTACTACTACTACTGCTGCTGCTGCTGCTGCTTCTACCTACTACCATCAACGGCAAAAGTGGGATGGCCGAGCACAGGCGAGTTCGCATGGGCGCCGTATTTTTCTATCTAGCGCTGACTCGAGCGCTGATGCTTTGTTGCCAACCTAGGCTCGGTCGCAGCACCCTAGCAGTGTTGCGTTCGAATTTCGCTCTGGTTCCCTCCTTCAATCCCCACCCCAATCGTGGTGGTGTCCCGTCGCCGTGTGTCGCATCGCTTTTGCGTTATTTGCTGGGTTGCGAAGCCAACCCCGACATACACACACACACCGACACACCGTTCGCATATACCATCCCGTCATACACCACCCCACAGCAACGATGCTTGCTCCTCCTGGGGCCATCACCCACCATCGCCGCCTGCACTGCCATTCGCACCCCTCTTTCTCTCATCCCTTCTTTTCTCCTCCCCATTCCCCCTCTCCTTCCTGTGTGTGTGTGCGCCCGCCAGTGTGCGACTCTCTTAACAAACGGCAAAAACCAACGCTCGCCCTAATGGAAATCCATTCGTTTGTCGGTGATTATACTTCTTCGTATATAGCGGGCGCGCAGAGCCGTGGTGGCCCACAAACAGGGACGGAGCGAGCAGCGTGTCGGTGCGGCAGACAGGGAAAGAGCGTGTGAGAGAGAGCGGGACGGAGCCAGAAACAGAGAGAGAGAGCGAGTAAATGAGACTGTGCGGCAGATCGGGTGGACGGGCGGGCACAACAGCGCAGATAGTAGGAACGCCTAGCATCAGCACACCAAAATCGACAGACACAGCAGCGCGTAGCACTGAGAGCACCGAGCGTCCCGGGCTTGGACGGAACCGGCACGGTGGGTCGAATGCTGCATGTTGTCATGGTCAAAATGAAAGAGCAGAATTCCATGAGTGACGGTAAAATGGTCCGGAAAAGTTTATGCGGTTTTCTGAAGTTTAATATTTTCATAATTTCTTTTCCGTACAAGTACAGTCATATTGTATTTTTTGCTTTTGAAAACTCGTATGTAAGTACATTACATATACTGTCATTATCTGATATACGCTATCGTACGGGACCGAGCGCAATAGCGTATCTCGGATTTTCGCGTACAGCAGATTCCAGTACAAAATGACTCTATACTACCGGTTCAGGGGTCGAAAAATATCGTAACAGAATTTTGAATCAAATATTTGAATCGAAAAACAGGTATCTTTTCCACAAATTTGATGCAACATGGTTTTTGAACATTAGTAAAATTCAAAAAGAGCATAAAATACTTCAAGTTATAAGAATATTTCGAAAAAAAAAACACAAGGAGCTGTCACAATATGAGGAATCGCGTACTGCTAATTCGCGTATATCGAGTATCGCGTACTGCGGATAATTGCTGTAGTATCTTGTTTTAATTCTTATATCAAACAACATTCGTGGACAGATTAGCATTGTTTCTATGCGCCTTTGGTAATCATTTGGTCGGTATCATTTAATGGTTAGTGGTTGATGGTTGGTTCTCTTCTTATGCTCTCAGATAATTCTAACTTTGCATCAGGCTACCTCTCTTTTTTCTCCTTTGTATTAGGTTATATCTCGCTTTTCAGACGAAGAAAAGAGATACGATGAGAACAATATTCATAAATCGTAATCGATCGTATCAATGTTTAAAGTGTTAAAGCTGTTAATAAACTTTCGCTTCTTAATCTTGGCGTAATGATACGTGATAACGGTGGGCTTTAAATTCTTCCTCATTAGTATCACCCAATCGGATCATCGAACCTTTGTTACAATGGGATACTCTGAATGGGAATTGAACTTGTTTGGCATTGGCAGGCTCCAGTGCTTTGACACACTAGACTAACCGGGCCATACCGTTTTAAAGTCTTGGGCTCTTACAACTGTAGTTAAACTGGAATGTTTTAAAGATAGGTTTTGTTATCAAATTCTTTTGTTCTTAAAATTCTTGCTTAAGGTTTTGTTTTGCTTAGATTAAAAAGCGAGTAAAGTAAATAAGCTCAATTTAAAGCTTCTATAAATAAAAAATAAAAAAGCCAACATTTCTACCTAATAATCAAGTAGAATCATCAAATAGAAAATGAAAGCAAGAAAACAACCAATGGCATATATATATATTTTTTTTATTTATTTATTTTTTATTTTTTTTATATTATTAATTTGTGGGTTGGTTTTGACGATTGCGAGCCATAAGAAGTATTGAATACTTTTGTTCCTACTCGTTACGGATACATCCTTACCGAGTTTATCATCAGTAAACTAATTTCAAATAAAGTCCAAGAACATTGTTCTAATAAAATATTAAAAAGTATTTGAGAGTTATTGCTGAGAGTTGTATGACGTTGTTTTTCGTATGCTTTGATCCCTCAATTCATGTTAACTTATGCATTTTCCTATGTGATCGAATAAGTGATTAGATAAATGTTAATAGAATGATTACTAAGTGACATATTAAATAATTCGCAGTTCTGTAGAAGGACGCTGTTAATATATTTTATGTTGATTTTAAGTTAAAATCTTGTACAGAAATTTATAAAATCATTTATAAGATAAATGAAAAATTCCTTCATAATGCTAGATCTAGCATATATTAAATAAGCTCAACGCTGTAATAGAATATACTTATATAAATCTATAAAGCTATCTGTCACCATTTTTGATCGCACTGGTTAAAATAGTAGCAACCATCAGCTCGCGAACCCAGTGTGCCAGTGCCCTCAGAGTCGGTGCCGGAGCCCGTCATCGCTATCGTACCGGAGTGCACAAACAGCACACCGAGTGCCCCGAGTGTGTGTCTCGGGACCGAGAAACATCGAGCACCGCATTACGTACGAGTGGTAAAAACCCGCACAAAGCAATAACATCAGCAGCAATACCACCACCATCATCATCATCAGCAGCAGCAGCAACAGCAGCAGCGTCAGCTTCGAGCACATCGAGCACACAGCAAACGGCACCGATTCGCTGAACAAGCGAACGAACGAACAAAATGGGGAATCGAGAGACCGTCACTTTTTCGAAACCCTCTTTCGCACTCGACGCACACACACACACATGGTACACAGCGCAGAGCCGGGGCAAAACTTCTTCGCTGCCTTTTTCCCTCGGTTTCGGTTCGGTCACCCTTAGCCGGTGTGTTCGAATGTCAAAATCCCATCGTACCGTCCCGCTCGAGCGCGTACCGTGCCCGGCTGCGGGTATCGGTATGCTCGCTCACTCCCTCGTGCGGCGTAGATTAAGAGCGTGCTGGGCCTCGCCTCGCCCTCCGTTTGCGTCCTCCTCCCTGCTACGTGAACAGCAGCAGGCTTTCCTTCCCCATGCACGTTTCATCCTTCGCGCGCGCAACCCTTGGCATCCGTTTGCCCGTCCAAGCTCTCGCTCATTGCCTCTGCCGCTCGATGGTGTGTGGCAAGACCATTGCCGCCGCCTCTATACACAACGTACCGGGCTTGATGAGGCCGGCAGATTTCTCATTCGAACTGCCAAACGACCCGAAAGCGGCACATTTCGAACGGCATAACCGGGAACTGAAGGAGAACGATGGAAGATACAAAACGTCAGAAGAAAAAAAAAATACCCGGGCATAACATCGACCAGGCGGCTAGATAGATTAATACACTGGTACGAACAATAGTGGCAGCAGGTTGGAAGTCTGTTAAGATTTTATAGTAGAAATTTAAAATGTACGTTTTTGAAACAGAAAAAGGAAATTTTGAGAGCATTTTTGGTGACATGTTTCAACACTTTTTTAAATATTGATTGTATTAATGGTATATTTTAAAAGGTTTTATTTTTAAACCAGTGTTTAAATGTAAACGAGATGTTTTCTTTTAATAATTACTGCAAATCAGCAATCAGTATGTTCATAACACTCCCATTCTGAAATGAGATAGGAATCAGGAGGACAATATGAGGTAGTATGAGTTGCGTGAAATGTGTTAAAAGTTAATCCTAAACTGACAAACATGACAAGGCACCGTTGGATTCAAGTCATTTTTCCCTCAATCGATTTCACTAAGAAGAAATCTCCGTAACATTTGAAATAGCTTCAATTTTCTATTTAAAATGAAACGGTTTGCAATAAAATACAATCTACACGTCAACCTTCCATAACGTGCTTTGCTTCACGTATACTAAGAGAGAAGCTGTACAAAAAAGCAGCTTAGTATGCGGCGCAACGCGTGTCAAGCAAAACTGCGATAAAGAAATGCAGTATACGCACGCTTGCTGCTTCAGCCGCGGCCACCACTGTAGGCATTACCGATCGAAGCGGGGCGCTCATTTTTTTACCTACAACCACCAAGTCGTCAATCGTATAGCCGTCGTCATCAACGCCGCCACCACCACCGCTGTCCTTCCGCACAAACCCGACCCCAGCCGTTCCTCATCGCCGTGCGCAGTGTCTCGTTTGGGGCGGCAAACAATGCTTATGCCTGAAGGTGACTTTTCTTTTGCCGATGCGTTGGCTGGTGCCCGTTCGCTTGCTCGCTTGCTTACTTGCTTGCTTGCTCGTTATCTTTTCCTCTCCATCGCCGTGGTACTTTATTCCATTTCATTCCATTTTTCACTCCCTCTCGCTCGCGTTTCGCAGCGACGACGCGCGACTGACTCACGCGCGCGGTTCACGTCCTTCCTGCGAACGAGGCAAACGGGTGGCGGCCCCATCACGAGCGCTTCTGCTTCCTCCGCCAACCAATATCATTTCGCTCCACGATTTGCTACATCATAATGGCTCACCGGCGACCTCGTCCTCGTCGTAGTCATCGTCGTCGTGGTCGTCGTCGTCGTCGTCGTTGTTGTCATCTTTTTTTGTTGGGGTGCTGCTACGGCTGCTTCCGTTCCCTGGTCGCATTTCGCTCGCTCTGCCCGTATGCCCCCATCCACCCGTACGAGCTCGTTGTATATTGCAAAGGAAATGGATGGAATTTTTCCATTCTGAAACTTCATCTAACTAAACTGTCACGTTGAACCGTTGGGTTCGGAACTCCGCTAAACCTTTTTGAGGACGGAGATCTCGCGCGCGCCCCTTCGCTCGAGAGCGCTGCGTTCTGGGCGTTTATGTGCTCTGCTCGAGTCCTTCTGCCCTTAGTAGCAGTGGCGGTGGATTTGCTGTTTAGTGCTCAAGATTTGGTTTCCACTAATGGGAGTTGTATTTTTGGAAGCGTGCATACACGATGTCGGGGCGCTCGGGTTTTGGACTGTTTTCGCTCCGCAGGAAATCAAAACTGCTGCCAGCGCGTATGGCGCACGTGAGAGATCGCATGCGGTTATGTTGAGGTTTAGAGCATTTCAAATTCAAAAACAACTGCCTGCGTTTTGGTGGAATCAGAGGGGCGCAGTGTTTGATAAGATAGAACATATTTTACTCAACTGTATATTGATCAACATTGTATGAACTTATGTCGGGTTGGAAGAATAACTCAGATAGTAAGACAATTTTTACTAAAAATAATTAGTCTACATTTTTCTGTCTAGAAACGATTTTGTCTAGAAATACTGATCTAACAGAATGATAAAAAGAAAATTGCAAAGACTTTACTACAGGGTTGTAATATCATTAAAATAATGTTATTCAATATCGCTTCAATATCGCACAAAATTTTGATTCAACAAAAACATTTGCCAAAAATGTCATTTGGCATGCGCATGTACGATTTAAATTATGTATGAAAACCATTTCGGACTAATTGTGATTTATGTGTTTTTTGTATATTAGAAAGTGTGCAAAATATAAATATTTCATTATGAGCGTTATGTATCAAATGTTCGTTATCAAACGTTTGAATGTTTTATACATTGCATGGGACTGCAGTTTTTATAATAATTTAATACAAGTAATAGTTTTTTTTGCTCTGGAAATTAAGCTATTAATACAAGAATAATGAAAGTGTAAGGTGACATAGTATTGCAAGAACATGTTTCAACAATTGTTACTACTTTCCTCATTAGTTATATTGACATTTGTCTGTTTCTAAATTGCAAGTACTATTTGAAGCGTTTTTTATCCATATGCACAAAACAGGTATAAAACTACGGAGCACACGACGTCTTACGCCACAGTGGAAAACTCTCGACTTAAAATACCTACCACGTACTTCCAGGGACGGTTCGATAGCGAATGAACGTGAAAACGTTACCGAAAACCCCCACAGAATCGAACCTTTCCATCAACATCGAGACACGCTTCCCTGTCCGTTCGCTATTTAGTTCCGTTCCCTCTCTTGCCACGCCACGCGCAGCGCAACACATGCAAAACAATGCTTCAAAAAATACATAAAACGCTCATAAGCGCATCCAGCAGGTTGATGCGAAGGGATAAATTCATTTCCGCTGTCATGTGTTCCCCGGAACGGCCGAACTTCGGGCCAAGAGTTTGTGAGCAGCGAAGAAAGCGCGAGCGACCGGTGAGCGCAATGGTTCGGTACGAATAGGGTACGCTTTGCTGGAAAATCATGCGAGCGGCGCCCAATGTCAGGTGATTATTTGAAGACGATGAAAAATGCCACAGCGCTTTTAATGTGCTTTGGAAAAAGGTGCACCGAGAGCGCCAAGGCAAGGCAAGAGAGTGAGCGAAATCGTTAAGAGCATCCAACGCCTTATCATTACGCTTTGCGCGCTAGGAAAAGCACTGAACAGAGGCCCGACCCCCGAGAGCGAGAGATAGCAGCTTCCTGCAATGAGGGGGAAAACATGTTCGATTATCGGAAGAATAACAATGTGTGTGCTGAAGGTTAGCGCGCAATCGACCGGCCAAAAACTAGATCGATGCCAGAGCGCACTGTGCCATGTGCCGAGAGCGTCAGATGGAGATAGAGAGAGAGAGCGAAAAACGGTGGCCGTGTCGATCCTAGCGCGTATATCCTTCGCAAGCGTGTCCGGGGAGTGGGATCGTGCTAGTGCTCGTGAGAGAATTCAATATTTAATCGGTTCTGTGCACAAAGATCCCTTATGTTGTGCGGTGCGGCTGTGGCACCCGGCTCTAGCGCCAGCACGGCGGTGGTGTTGCCCACCAGCACCGTGAGCAGCCACATCAGAACCATTTCGATCGCAGAAGGCTTCGAAACGTGGCACACAATGCCATTAGTTGCCGTCTAGGAAGCAGCGTGGCCACGTTTCAAAGCTCGACGTGTTGTTGACGAACGGTGCTGCTGCTGCTGCTGCTCGGCACGCTTTCGAAGCCTGCGAAGGGGAGAACCGCGAAGCGTACAGTGCCCGGCTCGACCCTCTCGGCAATCGGCGAACGGAATGGAATGCTGACTGTTTCGAGTAAGCAGTAAGCGGAAAGTTACTGGGTAGCGAAGGGGCACGAAGAAGTGACGCACTGTGACGAAGGGAGCAAAAACCGGTGGATGGGAAGCAACGACCATGCCGGTTTTTTTTTGTTTGTTTGTGCACCTCTCTCGCTTCATGTCTCTTTCGCTCACGTAACATTCATTTTGCTGCTGTCACCTTCCGTCCCGTACCGCTTACGTACACAGAGGCGAGTACAGCAGATAAACGTCAAAGGCGGTGCAGCGGGCGATTGCGAATGGTGAAACAGGAAGCAAGTATACGTCAGCCTTTGGTTGAGTTTTTCGATGCAAGGTTGGTGAAAAAAGGTAGAGCTGATGGGGTCTGGCGTGTCCTTTTCTCTACTCACGCTGGCCAGCAGCTGAATGTATGTGCGCCTTATCGCCTGGCACACACACTCACATGTACAGCATTGGGCCTAGGTTGGCAGTGTGGGCAGCTCGCTACCTTTTGCTTGCCGAGTAAAGTCTTTCTCATTTGGTCCGTTTGGCTTTCGATTGTTTGAGTTGGCCGATATGACTTAACCCTTGCATGGCGCATGTCGGGAGTTGTAGCAACTCGTTGTTATGAAGGACTCGAAACGTCAAACTGAGAGAAATGTCAGCCGTTGGTTGTCAGACACAACTTATTTATCATTCAATAGGTTCTTTTTTCTTGTGCATTATACCATCGTGGGGTTTAACAGTAGTCACATTTCAATCATAGTGATTATGATAGTATTATGTTATTATAAAAGTATCGTTTATATTTTTCTCATGTTTACAAATTTACAATTTACAAATAATTTGCAAATGGTTCAAAGATTTTTTGTTAACAGTTCATTTGCATGTGATTTGGCTCTTACTGTATAGTTTTAGAGAGTTAACTTTAACTGGTTAGTAATAAATAGTTGAAGATCTCCTTGAAATTAACAAATATCATTGGATGTATCACGTTTTTTGTGTGCAATATCTGCATTTCTTCTTTCTTTTAAGTCGTAGAATCAATTTTTGTGTAACCACCAACGATTTGTTACAACATACACAATTTGGAATTAACATACAAGTTAACTAAAAACATTATCAGTAATGTAGGGGAAATTATATATATCTTGTTTGACCTAACTAAAACCTAAAACTTGAGATAAATTCATAAATTCATTATAAACATTTGAGTTATAAAAATTCAGCTTGTTTATATTTGCTCGTCTATTATTTCAAAACTGTTGAAAACTTTTGTAATGTAGAATTATAATTATTCAACACTACTCATCAAAACTACTACCTTCTACTATCTACCTTAAAATTATGACAAATGATTGAACCTTAGACAAAGTTAATTTAATTTATTATTACTAAGTAAGTTAATTGAAACAGTTTTAAGATTTAACTTGACATGTAACTGATTACCTGATTAAACCTTTACAATGTTTCAATATTTTGTGGTGCTTCAACCTATTTTATGTATTGAACTTTCACATGCCTGAAATTATTCTAATGTTTCAAACAGCAGAATAGTGAATACACGAAAGCTTTTCCATTTCACACCGAAGGGTGCACACTACCAGATAAACTTCGTCCTCCAAAGTACCCACACATACACTCTCCGACTGCGTGCTGACGCGTGATAACACGCACATCCACATACAAGCATGGCCACCTTCCTCCAAGCACACTCGCTTGGCCTGGCGAGAGTTGACAAAAAGTGTACAACAACAACAAAAACATAACAACCACATAAAATGCTTCGAAAGCTTCCACACTGCTGGCGAAGTAGGCGAATGTACTGCGATTTGACAGCTCACACGTAGAGCGTCGCCGGTCGGGTGGGGCGGCAGAAAGCAGAGAGGAAGAGAACGGAACCGCAGCTCCCATCGTCGAATAATGCTTGGTCGACCCCTAGACGCTAGTGGGACACTGTGCAAGGGTGGGTGATTGGCATGGGTGGGAATACGGGGGTTTTGGCGTGAATCAGTAACCACCATAGTGTAGGGGTGGTGTGTGTGGGTGGGATGTATGTGTTTTTTTTCATCGCTTTTGCTCGCTTTGCTCACCGACGGCACCGGCTCCGTGTGTCCGTATCGGGCGAATGAAGAGCACCGAATAGCACCGCACAGCACGGCCGCACACAAAAAAGCAACCTCAACCCGCACACATTCACACACACACAGACACACACACTCACTCGTTTACGGAGTATTGTTGATGGGGATTTTTGTTGTACGAGGGTGTAGCGGGTGGAAGTGCTACAGCAAAAGGGGTTTGAAAAATGGCGAGAGAACGTGTATGGTTGGTTCAGAAGGGGCAGACGATGGTGTGTAGGCTGCGGGAACAGTATCCAACTCTCTCTCGCTCGCGTATTGGATCTCCGCTCAACGTCTGTGTGAGCGGTGCCCGTTTGCGATTCGGCTCTCGTTCGGTTTCGGTCGCGATGGCGGAGCAATGGCGCGATGATGGCAGGCACACCAATGGCTGCCCGCGATGGGCAGTAACAATCTGTTCGCCGCACAACACAGTCCTGGGGAGCGTGTGTGGTGCGTACGCTTTGCATCGCGCAGCACGTTTTCGTAACGAAACGACGTAAGAACGTATGATGGCACACGGTTTGGTACTGGCCGTCGTGTGATAACCGCCAAAAGGTTACATTTTATCGAACGTAGTATTGAATGAAGCAAATGTAGCAGATGAGTTTACAGTGTTTTGTGTTTGGATGGAAACAGCAAAACTTTGTGGTAAAATGTGCCGTTGTTGACATTGACTAGTAGCCGGTAGTGCTAAGCCACAGGGCGTCTATATTCTCCATGGCTAGTTGAATAGTTGGCGCCAAAAAAGAAAGCAAGCTAACTACAGAAGGACGTATTTATCAATTGTGACAGGCAAACGAGATACACTGGATATTACGAAAAAAATGTCAAATTAACATGTGCTAGTGGGCAAACATTTGTGGTGCCAATTTCACCGAGCAAACTAAACAAAAATCTTGAAACATAAGCATGCAAAACAGTGCAGCTATCGACACTTCGTAAACAAACGACAATGATAGTAGTGTAACGAACTTTTAGCTGTTCGAAAAGTGCACTCTATATTCTCACTACACATTTTCCAACGCTTCACGAACTTTGCTGTCAAACGTGTAGTGGCGCACATTCAAAATACTCCACCAGAGCACCAAAACAGCTGTCGAGCACGGCAGAGGCACGGAAAAAGCCGGCCTGAAAAACCCTCTTCTCTGTCCACCACAATACTGTCTACACTACAACAACACCGCCACAAATGAACAGGTAAGTGGTAGAGAGCGACGACGAGACCAGCCTTTGAGCTGCATCTACACATTGTAAACAATGCATGTCGGCAGTTGCCGCCGCACCATTCTAACCCGAATGCAATGCGTTAGAACGTCGCCGCGCGCTTTATCGTGCGCAAATTGCGTTTGTAAACAAATCTCCACTGACCCCTTTGACGGCGGAACGAAGAGAGCCGTAGGAAAGGGGGAGGGGAGATCGTGAGGGGGGGGGGGTTGAGAAGGACGCTACGGATACGAGCGTAACGTTGGTACGCAAACACACGTACGCGTACGCAGAGAGACATTAACAACAACAAAAAGAAATGGCCGTAAATATCTCTTCTAATTGTGTACTTCGGAAGACGGAGTTGAATTACGCTCGGTAAAGAACAGAAGTACAGAGCAGTGGCCTGCGCTTGAGAGGCACGACATACGGCGAATGGTCGGTTTTATGAATGGGTTTTTATCCTCATACCGCGTGTTGCGTACGCTCGGTGGGGAGGAGGGAACATTTCGTTGAGGTTTGTTTTGGGGTTTTCTTAAGCGTTTACCGGCGTTCGTTTTGTTCGTTACAAAGCGAGCTAATTATTTGTAGGAAAAACATTTTGGATGAGATGATTAATCTGCACGTGTTTGCGTCTTCAATCGTTTAACCGACTCGGGTAATCTATAACGGTCGTTGCCGTGTTTCGATACACGTATCGATAGGGATGGTGCTGTCTTAAGCTAAGGGTAATCTTTCGTTTTAATTGTTTGAGCTGGCAGCAAGGTAGCACGTTCGGAATGCAGAATAATGACGAACATATTTATTTACTATGTTTGCGTATGAAACAGCATATAAATTTTATGATTTCTGTTTTACATGCTGCAAAGGCTGATAAACACATACACACCCACACCCCCTGATAAGTTGGATTTGGCGACCTGCGTTAGGTGAAATATAAACGCCGTATCGGATTGTTTCAGTTGTGCAGCAGAGATGTATAGGAGGAGTGAAAACATAAAATGCGCGCCGAAAGGTGTACAGCGTCTTTACTAGCCACATTTGCCCGCTTGCCGCCACAAAGCCCAGCTGCAATGAGTTTGCTCAGGTGTTAAGAAAATGCATGCTCGTAAATTGCAAAGTTAGTGCCCCATCAACCCTGGGGTTTGGCCCGTTTGGAGCTCCTTCGCTTTTTGTTTTATTTTAATGCTGCCGTAAATACAACCGCCATTCCGGAGCAACGTGGGTCACGGGCTACTCCGGGAGAAACCCCCCTACCACGCCGGCCCACCTAAACAGGGCCCTCGATCGACGGGTACATCGGAGCAATTGAAAAGGATGTTTTTGTTTTGTTTTTGTTTGTCTTCTTTCTTTGAGAAGGACACTTTCGCATAATCGAGCGCGCGCGCGCTTTTAACTCCGTAACACACTAACCCTTTGCTGTGTTTATGTGTGTGTGTGAGTGTCGTGTTGTATTTGTTATTGAAATGATTGCTAACGCGCGCTCTCTCGCCGGCGAAGCATCGAAAGACCATCGCGCGGAGACACCCAAGAAGAAAAGGCACAGCAGCATGTGCTAGGCAGCGCGCATACCACAGCACGCATCAAACCTCCGGCGCTGCTGCTGTCGCTTCCTCTCCGGCCCGCACCGACGACTGTTTGTGCATATCGCTCTATTCAAAAAAGCACGTGCCACTCACGAGACGATGACCGCAAACGCGAGACGCCGGCAGCAACAATAACAGTAATAAGAGCGCGAGGAGGAGGAGGTGGGTGCGGTGTTATGTTGGTACAGCAACAGCAGCAGCGACGGCAGCCGCAGCAGCAGCAGCAGCGCACCGTACCGTATTTACGACGAGACACGACACGATGAAGGCGCCGCGCAATAAATCACTCGCCAATTTTCCTTCCCGTCAACATAATGTATTCGAGAGCGAGAGAGCGGAAATCGCCCAGCAAGCGAGCAAGAGAGAAAGTGGCCAAGCCTTTTGCTGGGGTGCTGAAACGAGACGGGCCAATATGTGCTGCCGGGTGCTATTAAACTGGGCTGGGAAATTGGATAAACGGGGATCAGAGAGGGATGGGTGGGTATAGCTCAGCATATTCTCAATTACGGGCTCCTTTTCCAGCGGTTGTAGTTGTGCTCTTGCGCACGGATGTGTGTGTGTGTGTGCGCTCTTTTTTATGTTTGTATGTTTATGCTCCACCACACTCCACCATGCCATAAAACGATTGTATACGGTTGTGTGTGTGTGTACGTGGGTGCAAGGGAGTGACATGGGTACACCATCCTTTCTCTGCCATTTCTTGCCAGCTGGGGGTGGGATTCTGCCTTGTTTGAGTCGTCACTGGTAGCCGTTGAGCACAAAAAAGGAGCAAAGAAAATGAACACCAAAAAGGCGCGTGTCACGTTAAAAAATAAACAAACTCCACTACACACGCAAACACACACACACAGAGACGTTCGGGCAGCATCTGTTGATGCGCGCAATAATAATAATGATGGTGCATTTCTAAACCAGCTGATTGTGGTCACTGTCGGGTTTTTATTGTGAGTGTGCGGTCGTGTGCGCTCACGAGAGTATATTTTTGTCTTCTCCGATGGAACTAAAGATAGATTGAAATTAAGCTCACATTTCTTCTACTTCCTCTGTTCTACAAATATAACTATGGATGAGGATGTGATTGTGGACTTTTACATTTAATCCATTTACTTGCCTTTTATGTACCCAATCATCGTTTATTTAGCTCGTGCTGAGCTTCTTCTACTGCGCCTGGTTCTGTGGAGCTTAGCCTAGTCAACATCCTCAGCGTTCAAACGTTGCTTTCCTCTCCATCCCTAGCGTGCGGTTACAAACAAACAGGTGATTCATGGCGCACAAGTGCAATCAGCAAAGCGCGCGTGTCTAGTTGTGGGTTTTGTTTTGATTGCCAATTTCGTACCACCCGACCCCGAAAAATGAATCTCCCGCAAAGGGGTGTGTACGTCGATCAGCAAACCCTTACCGATTCCGCGGCCACACGACCCTCGCGTACCGTCTAATTGCGCGCGCGCACACACACATTCCGGTTGCTAGCGATCGAGGGGACGGTTCGGCGTCGTGTGATCGTTAGCGAGATTTTCCCCAATATTAGGGCACGCCGCTCTGCCGTACTTCTCACGCTCTCCGAGACGTGCGGCAATGACACGCTGGATTAGATGCGAGATGACTGATGACCGAATGCCGGTAAGAGAGCACGCAGAGGAGGGGCGTGCATATCTACAGTACGGTGTACGCTGCTAGGGTATCCTAGCACGTATAAAACCCGCCGCCGTGCGATCGATCGAGCAGGGCAGGTGTATGGTTGGTTAGAAAAGGAAAGGAATGATGCTTCTTACGGTCGCGGTGTGTCGGAATGTAAACAAAGTGAGCTTAACCTCCCCGTCGCTGGGGGGGAGGGGGCCCGGTGAGGGATGCGAGTGCAGCTAATTGCACGATGATGGATGGATTTCATTGACTCGGGTTCGATTGTGCGTGCGTATTGGTGAGATCGCGGAATTTGCCGATCAGCGTTTTTATTGCTCTTCCGCCGGCCGGAATGGTGGCTCTTGTGAGTTCGCTGCCGAGGACAGAACTCTCACCAGGGTCTTGGTAATCTGGCGCAAAGTGCGAAAATATATGAAAAGATTTGATAACGTTAAACTTTTGAATTAGTATACAATCAATCAATATCAAACGTTATATTTTTATTTGAAATGATTTGTTGCAAGCAGAACAGATGCAGTAGAATGTTGGATAATTTTCTTCAAGGTATTGCGCTAATCAACTGAAAAATAACTTCAATTATACCAACTCAATGTCTTGTATTATCTACTCCATAGGAAAATGTTGTAAATGAGTAAGACTGTTTTATCCTAACGTATATTGTGGTGTACTGTTTCTGAGATTGCATCATGTTATATTTCGTTTATACTTCTGTTTGTCTGTCACTCACCTTAATATTAATAGCTTATGTCAGTGTTAGCTATTTCAATGTGTTAAGGATTCAAATTTACTTTGTATAAACTCTGCGAGAAATCAGTTGTAGCTGATCTACAAATCAATTATAAATTACATCGTATCTTCTTCACCGTTTTACATGCTAATACTCTAATTTTTTTTAATGTTTAAATCTCAAACTCTAAAGAACGATCAAATTTGTGTTTTAATCGAGAGAATGAACCTTCTTCCAAAATGCAATAATAAAAAGAGCTTTCACGTGTTTGATGAACTCCTCTTGCACATTGTCCATCCTCTCTCGCCAGAGGATCGTTGTCGCAGTCCGGTAGCGGTGAAGGTGTCGCTTCGTTTTACAATTCGTAGCCTTTATTTTGCATAAATACATAAATACAAAAGCTGCCCTCTAACTGCTCTCATTTCCAAGAATGAATGGATGTTAAAGTTCGCTAAAAGAGAGGGTAAAATCTCCGCGCTCTTGTCGTACAGCGTTCAAAGCCCCCTTTGAACCCTTTGCAACAAGCAGAGAGCTAACGAGAGAGAGAGAGAGTTGGAGAGGAAAAGGCAAAGAATGAGCGAATTCGAGTGTACTCGGCCATGTGTTCACATGCGTGGTGGTGTGCTCAGTGATAAGAAAACTATTTCCGTGCAAATAAACAAAACGTACAGCCGATGAAGCGGCTGGTGGAATGGGGTCGCTTCATGAGACCGCTTCAAGAGAGGGAAGGCATTAAAACACGTAAAAACAGAACTTGCATCGCAGTGCTCTGTCCGTGCGTCTTCCGGACGGTTCGACATCTTTGTGCATCGCGTTCCGGCTTATGCCCTTTTTGTTTGATGGCCTGTGCTCCTTACCCACTCCCAAACGAAGGGTCCGTTTTTTCTCTCTTTCTCATGGTGGTTGGTGGTTGCGTATGTGCGGGATTTCTGCTGGATGGCAATTAAATGCTCTCTATTTCGCTGTGCGAAGGTGTACACCGGTTCCGAATAAATGCTCACGCCATGCTTTCTCGCTCCTCGTTTGCTCTTTGCTGGCAAACGGCGCGCACCGGTGACGATACATGCTGTGTGCGTCTTAGCATGGCACACGTTTTGTCGTTCACGTCGTTGCCATTGCACGTGCAAAGGCGTACGGAGCAAGATCGCGTCAATCGTTTCGCAGCGGGTCGTTACATTTTTGGCCAACAGTGGACGGATTTGCCGGCAAGGGTTACACGGTGCGAGATTGATCCATTGTGAGCAGCACACACTCTTATGCCCGCAGCCGTTTAAATGTATCGATTATGTTTTAACGTTTGGGAGTTTGAAACAATGTTTGATACCATTTAAAACACATGCCAAAAACGTATGCCTTAAACATATCTCATTTAACCTTCGGCATGAACCAATCGTTTCGTTCACTGCCTCCGATCCATTAGCTGATCTCATACGGATTCGTTTAATCTTCACCAGTGCCGATCTCTTACCGATCGTTTCTGCCTGCCTACCACCGGGACCGCGGGACCATGTCATTCAAAAGTGTCTTGTGGTGCTACTTGTATCCCTTGGCCCGCGTGCTGGAAACCGGTCCGGAAAGCACGGGGCTTCCTACATCAGCCTCAACATCGCTCGGGGTAAGATCGATGCGAAGAACCAGTTCGCTTAGTAACTGTCGCTTCTCCAGCGCGCACACACACGCTCGTTCTGTAGCGTTAGGCTGTTGGAATGGTTTTGGGGCTGGAATTTCCTGCTTCCAGAACACTGCCGCCGGACTAACCAACCCGAGCACGGTGTAGCGTCCTCTGCACATGCCTACTGTCGTGTGCATCTCGATCGGCGCTTCGCATGAAACACCTTCTTGCAGGGGCAGGTCATTTATTTCTTCTCCTCCCGTGTAGTGTTCGTATGTTACTGTTTGCATGATGCAGCAGCACCCTGTTACAACGGGTGGTAAGGGAGGGAAGAAAGCTGTGGAATGCACATTGATGGAGGTGGGGATTTAATGCAAAAATATTTTCTCACGCAACTCACTTCTTTGTGTGTGTGTGAGTGTGTTTGTGTGTGTTAATAAACTGAAGGAAAGGAAAGACACGATTGGAGTGTTCATCCTCCTTTTGCCATTTGGTTACTGGTGGGATGCATCTTTGATATACTCTTCGTTCTATTATAGCTCAGTATGTCATTTTCGGGGAATGATGGAATTAATTATGCAAGTTTGTTTAGTTGAGTGCAGTGTCGTTTGTAAAACAACTATAAGATTCTAGTTTGGGGCGGTATTGAATATTCAATAACTATATATACCCTCAATAACTCAAATGGCATTGAGGTTATATTTTCCATGCCTCAATGACACTTGAAAATACTATTGCGACAGTATTGCTTGAAAATAATACTTTTTTTACTTTGTAAAACATCTTTTACAAAAAAGAGCTCTTCTTTAGAAGCACGCAACAATACTGAGTTTTACTTGAGTTTGGTTCAACAATTTAGGCAGACATTCTGGGGTATGGAAAACCCCTGTAACGTAATACACTATTACGAAATGTACTTCAGTTGCTCTATGCCGCAGTTTGGTACCTGAGCACTTGTTCTACGGGTCGCATCACTTCGCAAGTAAAAGCTCCCGTTGCCATCATTGCGACCGTCATGGTCATCGTCATCATTGTTACTATGGAACCGCTTTGCAGTGCACCTCCGGGGGTGATGTTACCGTTGACTACGTGTTGGTCCTTTTCAAATCTAATTGGCCTGCAGATTGCAACACACATAGTGGGGAGGCTTTGGGAGGTAGCTCTGAGTGATGCATGCTGCAGCGGGAAGCGGGAAGAAGATCAGGAAATCATTTTCAACCTGTACAGTTTGCCAAATCTCACATCATAATCCATTCGAAACAATGGTCTCCGTGAGACGAGAACAGCTTTCGGTGCACAGTTCTGGGTGCATATTGTGTTCTGACGATCAGGTCAGAATGTTGCAAAACTGGGTCTGGTAATAATGAATACATAACATCCTTGTGACGGATGTGTGTGTGCATGTGTGAGAGAACATTTCATCGAAGCTTGAGCATGACCGCGTTTAGTAAGGTGGAGGTAAAGTGTATGTGTATGTGGACTCGTTTCGGTTACGGTCAAAAATATTGCACTCTCGCTTGCAGAACCCTTCGCCCCCTAGGAAAGCGTTTGTTTTGTGTACATAAGGATGCAACTGAAATCATTGCTATGTACACGCACGACGCGTACTACGGTGTGTGAGATGGTTGCGCTGCGAATATTCATCTGCGTACATAATCTATCGAATGATAGCTCGAGCTGATGCTATGCCATCGTACGTTGCAAATAATTGAAGGAGTGGATCGAATGGAAACTTTTTGATAGAGAGAATAGCAGCAGCCTCCTTAGGAACCATTAGCGTATTTGCAAAGCGCCTAGAAACGATCATGCGCTAAGTCGAATGATCATACATCCAGTGGGATTTGTGATACTTCAGAATCTGTAAAAGAGGTATGTGGTTTCACTAAATTTTCATTCAATCGTTGTTGTTTATTGTACAAGCCTTTTCATTAAAAAAAGTAAATCAATTAGTTTTTTACCTCTTCGTTTTTTTGCCGATCTTTAAGCACAAGCAAACTTATCTAAAAACTGCTTGTAAATGGTGGAATATACTTTATGTTGGTTCGGCTTGATCATTTTCGTCGAAGAAGAAAGAGAAAAGGCATCCATTTCTGCGACATGTCTACTAGAATGCGAAACCAACAAAGATCGATCGATGCGCTACGTTTCGCACTACTCATTGCGTGGCAGAACCAACGCGAATGATCGGAATGCGAAAAATAAGAAAAGGAAAGCCGCTTCCGCTCACTCCGAGGGGCTTAATCAATTTTCCGTAAAACTTGTTTTCCGGACCCTTTCCCCCGAGCCAACGGTGTGGCGCAGCAAGAATATTGGATCGAAATAAACGGGGAGGGGGGGAGGGGGGGCTTTAGGGTGGCCTCTAAACGTACTAAAACCAAACCCTGCCACTGCCACCGTCCAGTTATCCTGCCGTTCTCTGCTGCATCATGTACAAGCGCTGAGAAAAACAAACTAATTCTCGGCAAAACAGGGCACACAGCCCCCATGGAATCTCCTCCCGGTCCAGACAACCGAACCGAAAACTGGCTGTCCCAAAAGGATAGAAAGGGCTCTAGCTCTATGCTGCCACTCTAGGGCAGGGACACGAAAATCGAACCCAAGCGCCGCCAACCAAACTTTGTCGCTGCGAAACGGTGTTTGGGGATGATGCCGGGAACGAGGGAGAGGGAAAAATTAGTCTGAAGCCACCTTTGTCTTTTCGCTTGACGCCGAGCGCTTAAGTGGGGTTGGTCGGAAGCCGGGAGCGGGACGAGAATTTGATCGTCCCAACCAAAGCTCTCTTAGTCGCAAAACCTACAAAACTTTCCGAGGCAGTTTTGCCTGCCTTCGATTATCATCCGCCGCCCTTCCCCATCGTGCACAGCTTTTTCCATGCCCCGTTCGGTGTGAGCTGGTGTGTGAATCATTTATTTGAGCACAGTCGATCGTTGGGTCGGCTTTTTGTGTACCTCCGTGCGCTCGGCTCCACGCCAGAGCCCCACGTTCGCTGCACGTTCTTTTTTAGAATCCTTTTTGTAGAAAAAAAAAAAGAGTCGATGGTTATGTCATTTATTAGTGTGCGAGAGTGAAACAGGACGATGGATGGCGCCTTCGGTTGGAAGTAGACGGGCGCGGGCGGGTTTGGATAAATCGCCCACGGCTCAAAGGATATGGCACTGGAAGGCAGCAGCACCCTGACACGGAGCAATGTCCTGCGGCAGAAGCATCGGCAAATGGGCGATAGAACCGGTGGCAAACTGGAGCTTTTTTCACCTTTCGCCCTGGCTGTATATATATGTATGTGTGTGTGTGGGTCGAGGGAGCGATCGAAACACATCGCCCCTTATGTACATCCGAGCGAAGGAACAACCAGAACGTTGGGAAAATAAGGACGAATTTCCATCCAACACGGACAGCTTATGTACTGACACACAGGGGAATGGAAGAAGCCAAGCCAGCGAGGAGTGGAGCTGCGAGGAGGCAGATATGTATGTACCGTCAATTTCGCCCCACCGAATGCGTCCTGCCTCTTGCCACCCCGCTATCAACCATTGTTCAGCGAACGAAAGCCACCTTTCTATGCCGCGCCATCCCTCCCCAATTTCCCTGGGTCGCCTGGTCGGCACTAGCGATGATGAGTCCTCGCCCTTACAATGTGCAAAAAGAAGAGAAAAGAAATAAAAAAGGTTGGTTGGTTGGATGGTTTTTTTATGTTTTGTTTGAGTATACTCGCTGGCAGAATAGTTTCTTGCTTTATGTTCGCGCTCGGCCAGAATCGAAGCCCGAGTGAAGCGTTTGGCGGCGGTTTGTCCTGTGCCACCCGATGCTGCCCTTGCTGCTTCTTTGTGAGTGTGTGTGTGTGTGTGTGTGCTTTTTTTTTGCTTGGCAGAATGGCGCATGCGCGCACACGCACACACGCACACGCCACACTCTGCTATAATTTATCCGCTTTTCCTTCCTCCAGGACGAGGGATGCCAGCATGATGGCCCACCAGCCCCTACCGTTGATAGAGGGTGATAGAGGGTGCGAGTGGGAATGTTTTATGTAGAATCCTACAGAGCACGTAATGCGCCAAAGCGAGCAGGCCGGAGCGGGGGGAAATGAAATAGAAACAATCTACATAATGTGTTCGTGGCGGGGTAACTCCGGTAGCTTTGGGGAAGATATGGCCAGGAGGTTGAATGGTTTTTTTTTCTTCAGCTAGCTCTCGGGCAACCTACCTTCTAACAAGCACATGGGCACTGCTAGAGGTCAGGCTGTAGCGAAGCTGTGTTGTTTGTCGCTTTATCCCTGTTTTTGCTCCCACTCTCTCTCTCTCTCTCTCTCTCTCTCTCTCTCTCTCTCTCTCTCTCTCTCTCTCTCTCTCTCTCTGTCTCTCTATATCTCCCTTTTGCTCCCTTTCTCTGTTTCATTCTGCCTCAATGCTCTTCGATCCTTCCCGCGCCCTCGTTTTGTGGGATCGAAATTCCGTTCTGCCAACCACGATGGGAAGCAAGGATCCTCCGGTTTTTGGGGGCGATTTTATTGTTCTGAATCCGAAAATAGAACCCCCGAACACAACAGCGGCCAACGGCAGCCAGCACCATTAACTCGGTGTTCGGGCGAGCATCATTCGCTTCGCACACATACAAACACACACAAACAATCCGTCCCCCAATATGGAGTCGATCGGGCGATTCGGGCGGCGAGGTGTGAATTGGAATGGGCTTCCGACGTCATTCGGTCGAGGCTGAGTTGAGGAACGGTTGGATCGTGCGGTGCTCTTTTCTCCTCCCACCCACCCTCCCACACACTCACACACACGCATATGATGACGATGGCGCCTTCGTGATGGTGATCCTTTTTACCATTTGCTGCAAACCGACCGAGTGTCCTGCTGATGATGATTAAAATTTCACAAAGATCCTTTCTGTATCGGTACCGAAGCGGGGCTAAAATGACCCACGGGGCAAGGTTCTGTGGATGTGGAAGGCAAGACGGGAAAATCATCGTTGTCGTGCCTTCTCTTACACGTTCGATTGGATGAGCAAGGGTCTCGCTGGTCAACGTCTAGTGTGGCAGGTGGGGCGAGAGCGGTCTTCTGGCACGACGATCAGGGTTGACCGTGGTTTTCCCTTTTGAAAGAAACTTTTTCTCCACTGTTTCAATTACGAGCAGCGAAACAATATGATCGATACCAACTGGGGGAGAATTGGGAGGATGAAATTCTCCATTCACGTTGGATTTTAGAAGGGAAGAGAGTTGCTCTTCCGGATTCTGTCTTATTTAATGCTTTAGCATGTTTTGTTGGATTGCTACTCTGTGAATTGATATGTTTGTTTGCTTCATTTAGAGTGTATGCAACGACTTTGATTTTTATTTGAAAATTAAATTACTTTTTGAACAATTCCTTTCAAATTTTGGAGTTCTATTTATCTTTTATTATGTGTTATCCTTTTTTGTTGCTAAAAGCATGAGTCTTTTTTATTTATTTATAATATCAAACTTGAACTGTCTTTTTTTTAATTTAGGAATATTTAATTATTCACTATTTTTCGCTATTTTTTTTAGTAAAAATTTGTTTTTTTTTTTTCTGTAAAATTTGAATCGAAGAGCTTTGAATAGCATAAAATTAATTAAAATTAATGTCAACTGTGACTACCCACCGCAAGAGAGAACGATTTGTGCGACATGGCTGGAAGGCTCCGCCGTTATGAGCCGCCATAACAAAACACGTCTCATTCAACGCACTTTCACGCATATTGTCAACATCATCATTCTCCGTTTCCTTTCCACATACCTCGCGAACACTTGATGTGAATGTCCTTTACATATCACAATGGGATTCGGATCTATCCGCTACCATTCCTCCTCCGGTCGCTAGACTAGAGCGCGGATTAGCCTAACGCCACGGTGCTTCCGTTGATCGTATGCTCTCTAATCAGATGTTTCTCGCAAAGCGGGCCCTCATGCAGGCAACCCGTAGGGTGATGCGAGCCGAAGAGGTGGAAAGCTTTCGCCAGCAAGATTCGATTTCAGGGCACCATCTTTCGTCATCGTTGCTCACTTTCACTTCTTCCCGGAAGCGCCAAAAAGCACGAACCACGAACCGTTGCAGTCAGTGTGACTGATTTCCCATCACGCATGGCACGTGCATACCCACAAACACACACACAGTTCCCTACTGCCCCCGCCAGCTTTAACGGTATGCTCCGCGCAGCTAAGGGTGGCCCTTGCCGCATGGTACGTATCGCATGTCATGGCAAGATTCGTTAACATATTCACCATCGTTCTTAGAACGTTCGGTGCCCAACCGGTCGGACGTTGCCCGACCACTCGACTGAACCTGAACCTGTTGCACCCAGGGCAAATAAATAAACACCTACGCGAAAGTGCGCGAGACGGCCGGATGCTGCTACCGGCTGCGGCTTGCTGCACTTTGTAAAAATTTATTGCTCTTTTGTATTGCATGAGTGTATGTGAAGCGTAAGGACTATTCTAAACCCAAACCTCTGGTCGATAGTTTGTGGACCAAATATATTTCAAAATAAATAGAGTGCATAACTAGTGAGTGGTTGTTGTAATCAAAGCTAAACCAAAGTTTAACTTTTCCTGGCTTTGTTGGAAACAATTCAATTATGATTTGGCGACGAAAACGACAAACGGTCATGATTTGTTTCGACTGATGCACAGGATAGGGTACAAGGTACTGTATCCTTTTTGTTGACAAAAGAAATATATTAAATTGTAAAAGAGGTGTGTGTGTGTGTGTATGGCAAGAATATGTGTAAAATTGCAGCGATGCATTGGAGGCAGTCGCTTTTGTTTGCCTACCTGCTGGATCTGCTGGAGCGTCTTGTTATCGCACACCAGGCGCCTCCACCGTTTTGCATCCGTTTCTCGATCGTTGCATAGTTGCAGGAGCAATCAGAAAGAGAAAGAATAAATGAGAGAGAGAGAGAGAGAGTGAGCGAGACAGAGCGGTATAGCAACGTTTCACTCCCAGCAAGTTCGATGAACACATTCTTCCACCGCTGGGTAAATAAATGTAGGTCAGCCTTAGCAGATGCACGTACGAGCAGCTGAGAGCTGCACCATGTTGGATGTGTGCGTTGTTTGGTTTGATTTAGCGGATGCATACTTTTGCTACGGGTCAACGATCACAAAACTTTGCTTATTTTCAAAAACGCCTGGCGGAGTAAGTTGGCATCAAGCTTTGTGCTCCCTGGAACGCGCTTTACTGTGGCTTTTATGAAAAGCTTCCAGTAGCATTGTGACATGATTGCATCACTTTTGCTTCCAAAAAAAGCATGCCAACGGCTTCCCTCAACTACGCTATAACCTGCTGCTCTCCGGCTGACTTAACGGCACAAATGGTTTGCGTCCCGCTTTGTCCGGTTGATGATCGTCGGCAGGCAGCAGAGAGCGAGCTGCAGGACACTTAAATTGCACACTCTTACGCCAGTGCATACATTTACAAAAGGGTTAGGGCCCTTTTTTTATGTTTGCTTTTTCCTTCATAAAATTTGAGTGCGTATGTGTGCGTGTTTTCCGCTTTTTTGTATGCTTCCTTTCTCTGCGCAAACCACCATCGGGTGAGGAAAAGTGGTGGAACAAACCACCACCGGTGGAAAGGGAGTGATGTACATTTGGGTTGATGATCACCACACACACACAAATACACAAAAAAGAATCTCATTTTCTTGCTCATGTTGTCCCGCACTCGCTCTATGTTTGCGCCTTACATAGCAGCACAATGCTTCCATGCCGTAAATTTTCCTGCCATGCTGCTGCCATCCCGCTTTTCCGACCAATGTCGGCTATAGAACAAAGCACACACAGGACGGCAGCCTGCCAGCTCGCAGTCCCGTGCTTCGATTCTACCCATCGTCCCAGAAGCTCTCTCGTGCTGCTTATGTGGTCCGATATGCCAGTGTGTATCGCCTTTTTTCCCTTGCCTCCCCGTGCGAATATCACCACAATCCTGCCGCACGTGGTAAATAGTGTGGGACACAGCGAGCGAGGAGTACCTATGTACAACGCGTCCGTCCCTGTGTACCGTGGGCTTTTAATGTCACCGGGCGGTGTGTTGGTGTTGGTGTGCCGTTTCATTGTTACTCCGCCGTACATTGATCCTTTCCGGCGTCGGATGCTGGGTGACGTTGGTGAGCATGCTGGGTGGCAGAGGCAGCAGTAGTGAAAAGGGCATTGGAAATTGCTTTATATACACGTGCGTATTGTGCCCGAGAGAAAGAGAGATAGACAGCGTGAGAGAAGGAGATACAGAAGAAAGGTAAATAGAGCAAAGCATGATACCGAGGATAGACGCCATCAATTGCTCCTTATAGGGCGCGAGACGAGATGGGGCGCGAGGTTTGAAGGATTGGAAGCTTCACTGTACCTAAGCATTGCGAAAAAGTTTAACCCTCCCTTATGTACTGTATTCCCCCAGCAGGATGAGCTCGTGGATCTTTTATGCGGCTTGCGGAGCTTTTTCAACTGCTTTCCAGCACCCGTTTATTAGTTTTGTTTTTTCCTTTGTTTTTTTTCTGTTCATGGTAATATTCGCCAAGCGGGCGTTCGTTACCATGGCAACTGCCACCGAGCATGGGACCAAGAGGAGGTGGTAGTGCTGGTCGGAGTGCGGTAAATGTCAAGCTCAACGTTGTTTAAAATATGTGATGCTTCCGTTCTGAAAAGAAAAGCTGGTAAATCTCCTCCCCCCCCCCCCCACAAATGGTTGAAAACAAAAAGCGGGAAATGTAAAGGAAACGAAAGAAAGTTTTATGTATGTTTCAAACTAGCGGCAGGACGGGAGATGGAGAAGATTTTCACTGCATCGCTTCTCGAGCTCGATCGGGTAGCTCCGTGGAAGGCGCTTTGATTTTCTTCTTTCCGTTTCGTGGCCGTCATTAGCGAGGACACAAACCCTTTTGACAGTGGCGGTTACCGATCGGTTGACAGTTTGGTTTTGGGGGGCAGATTTAACCGTTGCGCTCGCGAGCTCAAACCGACCATGCTGTTTGCTGGACCCTCCAGTAAAGCTGGCTGTCTGCTGGCTCGTAGACGGTGGACGGAGGTTTTGTCGGTATTTTCTGTCGGTATTCCGATCGAAGATACGTTCGCTTCAAAGTATAGCTTGCTCCTTCCTTCCATGCAGTGACGTATTTCTACGTGAATGAAACTAACGCACCCTCTTCGACAGCAGGAGCGGGCAGGGTAAGGGCAGCAGACTGCAGCGTGGCAACGTCAGTCAACAAATAAATAATGCACCTCGCAAGCAGGACGAAAGAGAACGTTATCCTCCTTTCAGGTGGTATATATGGACGATATTTTCGGCAACTCTTTAACCTTGCCCACCACTGCACACACAAGACAAACTTAAAGATTCGTAAAAAAAAGAGCACGGCCCCCGTTTGCTCAGGAAGTTTATTTTGTGGGGGCGAACGAACCCGGCAACAGGTTGTGTCGCCGCCTGGTGCACGCCGTTGGGCGACCTTTTTATTTCTTCAGACAAACACGACAAAGCTCCCCGCCGTCTCGCACTAACGCACTCTCTTTGTTTTGTTATTTTCTTGTGCCACACTTGTGGTGGGTTTCTTTACAGATGCAGGTGAGTTTGGGCGATGCTGACACACGGGGCCGCTAACTGCAATGATGCAACAGTACACAAGATAACTTCCAAAGCAGATCGCTCTATGCTTGGTAGAGAGTAAGTCAATTAGGGTGGGAAGTATTGTTATTCTTTTTTAAAATTTGCCTTTTAGATGGATTTTGGTAGTGCTTTGATGCGTCTGAGGTAACCTTTAATGAAACAGTGACGAACGCATCCTTGCCGATCAAAATCAGTCCAAAAAGCGTCAAGGAAGCGTTCTCAACAACTTCAAAATTGAGCGCAAATCACGCTTTAAAGCCACATTGAAGTGAGGCTTTAAGATTTATGATTGATCCCCCTTCGTGGTGCATTTCATGAGCCATCGCACAATCACAACACGCAAAGCTTTTGCGCAAGCAGGGAAAGAGCGACTCAAGGGGGCGTCCCGAGCGTTGTTGGGGATTAAGCGGTGCAGCTTTAATCGGTGCTGCCCCAAAACTGGTATGGCTACTGCATTCGGATGCATTCCTGAATAACCCCCTGCCACCAGCGGTTGGTAGCTGGTGGGGCACGCGCTGTTTGTGGGTGGCTTGTGGGTGTTGCACCCTTTTGTATGTGCGTAATTGTGTGCCGCTGGTGACCGAATATCATAATCCATCCGGGTGTGAGGACAGTTGTTTAAAACACAAAACATCACAAACGGAATGAGCAGTGTTACACAGTATACGGCGGTTGAGGGAAGAGTCGTGGATTACACCACAAAAAAAAGGAAAATAAACCAACAAACAGCTTTTTTCCCTCATAAGAGCTTCCCGGAATGAGGCTTTTGGATGGGACAGTTTCCCAGAAATGTTTGGTTCACATTAGCTTCCCAGTGCAACAGCAGCTTTCTTTTCGGAATCGAATCATTCAATGACCAATTGCAGTTAAACTGGAGTTCGAAACAACAACTGTCGCTGGAAAGGTACATATGTGCTTACGTACGGTTGACTGATTGATTTACTAGAATTTCCAACCCTTGGACAAAAAAAAATCGATCGTTTTTATGGAATATTATCTAATTCTTCGAAAGCTTTGATAGAACAAATGCAAAATTAACGTTAAAACAAGCTAATGGAATGACATGTTTGGTATTCTCTCTTCCTTTGTTCCATTCATATAAATTCCCACTAAATACATTACATGACCTATGCAGACAAAAAAGCGCTCTGCAGCATACACACATTATCGGTAGCTATCAAATGAACAGTCAGTCCAGCACGATCTGCCCTCGCTTAGATGTCAGCCTAAGCTAAAGCGAGCATTGAAATGAACGCTTCCGGTTCATTCTGTCTGCCGTTTTAGCCGTCGCCGTCGTCATATCATCGTCGTCGTCGGTGGCGGCAGCAGCAGCAGCGGTTGCCGGTATCACTTAATTAGTGGGTTAACTTTAGACATCGCACACACTCACACACACATAAACACCGCTTCGGCTGCCCGCTCATGAGAAGCAGAGGAACGGGAGGGAGCTGGGCGGACCGTTAGTCTCCGGTCCCAGACGCAAGGTCGCCCCACAAGTGGGCTATCCCATCAAACACACACACACACACGCGCGCACACGGCCGCGTACATGAAAAGCAACAAAGCAAAGAAGAGCCACGCGGTCATTCGATGTTTATGCGAGAGCAGCAAAGCACGCGGTCGTCTGAGCATATATATATGTATAGAGTGTGTGTGTTTGTGTGTGGGACCTGCCTCCCTGCCTAGCCATCTAATGGTTGATGATAAGCTAATCTTCTCCTGTGCGTATGTGACTGTTGACGGTTTATCCTTTTGAGGAGAGTGAGAGAGAGCACAATTAATGACCAGAGCAGAAGGAGCCAAGAGCACAAGGTTCATCGCTTTGGAGTTCATGTTAAATGGTGCGTGGTGGTGTGCCGCGAAAACGGAACGCGAGTAACACACTATGGACAAAGTCTCCTTCGAATGCTGCCAAAGAGGCCGTTTCAACCGGCCCGGAGGGTAGGCACGATGGGTCGAAATTAGAGCTTTCTCGTGCACGAATGTGAGAGAGTAGAAGTTATTTGTTGGCAAGAAAGTACAAATGATTTGAAGCGCGGTGGAAATCGGTGCTGGTCGTGCATGTAATTTTCGGGATGGGTACGGGCCGAAATGGATTCAAATACAACAGAAATCAAGAGACGGGGATGATACGTAATGCATTGCTTCGTAGGTGTTTAATTGACAATGATCGTGAGAGGCCATGTACACCGGGGTACACCGAATTACTGGTATTCTAAAGTACTCTCGAATGTATTGACATGATGTGTTATATCAATAATTGCACTCGTTAGTTCATTTATTAGAGTATATAACTACTCAAACAAAAAAAAAGAACAAATAATTTCTTTTTCGTCTGATCGCAGCACACGTAAACATTAGACTGCGTCATTTGGAGTTTTGTGCGTACAGGCGGTCTATCACACAGACACTCACTTAGCTCCCAATTCCTCCTAATGCCTTACACTTCTCTTCACTTCCATCACCATGTCGACTTGTGTTGTTCATATGCAAATGCGTGTGTGCGCGCTATTTTACGTCCCAACGATACGTTATCCTGACGAGCGTCCACCACCAGACAACGGAACGGCCAGCTGTGGAACGGATTTGTGTGTTTCTATTTGCGTACGCTTTGGCGTTCGCGTTACACATACGCACTCCCGCCACACGCACGCACGCACGCATCACCCCAAAGCGAACGGAACGCGGCCGGTGTACTACCTTCGACCGCGGAACGGCCAGACAGCAGCCAGCATTCATTCAATCTTACACTCCACGCGCCGCCACCGTGCGAGGGAAAGGAAGTGCATTTTGTATCTGTTGCGCCACCACCGCCACCTTTCCGTGGGGCCTTCTCTCGTTTGAACTGATTCGGTCGCTCTCGCTCGCTCTCGCTCGCTCTGGCGCACACACCCGCCGCTGGCTTTGTTTATTTTGCCCCGTGCCGCGCTAATAATAAGTGAGCATGGAATAAATTTATGAAGGTCACCGCCGCCGTCGTCGTCGTCGTCGTCATCGTCATCTCGGCCGCCGTTTTTCGTATCTACGCGCGGCTGCAGAGCGGACGATCGAAGAGGGGAGATGTGTAAGCCATCGCATAAATACAGCGTACAACGCGAAAGCGCTTGCCGGGGATTGGTGGGAAGGGGACGCAAACATGGCCTCTTGTTTAAACCCTTTCTATAGATGTGTATCGGTGTGTGTGTGTGTGTGCGCTTAGTTTGGTCGATTCTTTTTGTTTTGCACATGCTTTCTTCTGCAAGCTGCTCGCTGTCTCGCTCTAGCGTTCGTTTGTTTTCAATGCCCTCCATTGATGTGTAAAATCGGCTGTCGTTATCCAAACGGTATGGCAGAATGGCGGTATCGTGCGAGCGAGAGCAAGAGAGAGAGAGAGTGTGTGAGAAAGAGGGTGAGGGTTGAACAAAAATGAAGCCTACTAATCATGCCGGGCCGAGGGATTTAATTGCACACTGTTGATGTAGAGCTTTTTCTTTCTTTCTTTCTTGTCTTTTCTGCACCTTTTTCATCTCACGCTCATCCCCCTTTTTTCACACGCGCTTGTAATACAACACACACTTTTATTGCCCTGCCGATCACTTGTTACGTGTGTTTATGAATGAAATCGCTTATCGCGTCCGGCCGGTGCTCTAATAAATCGTACAGGCGACCAGATGGCAAAAAGAGAAGGAGCAATTGCAAATAGAAAAATTCATTCATGAATTTATACTAGAGCAACAACAATAACAAAAAACACACACACACACACACATACGACTTGTCAAAAGGATACGTGTGACGCGGCTCGTAGCTTTTTACTGTTATGACGGAAGCATTCTAAGCCACACTTGGCATTGACATTAGTTGTTTTGTGTTGTATACACTTGATCTGTCTGCAACGATTGGATGGGAGCAAATAGAAAAAAATATAAACATCATCCCCCTTGTCAGCGAAATATACAAACTTTGAAGATTCGTAGAGGCCCCCTGCCCCCCGTCCCTTAGCCCGAGAGCTCCAACAAAAACATTTAATCGTCCCTATGACGTTTTACTGCGATACCATTCTCCCGCATCCCTCCCACCCGAGCGTGTGCAAGGGATTTTCTCTTACGTCATCGGTGTGGTGGTCGTTGGCCTCGTTCCTTTGCGCTGCGGGCGCCCACCCGCCATCTGTGCGAAACTGTGAGGCCCTGGAATTTATGCATGATATGCCGCCGCCGTCTTCGTCATCGACAGCAGTTGTCGTTTGTCACCTCGTGCCGTCGGGGGTGATTGGGGCGCGTGGCTGGGGCACGATTAGTCATTTGCCGGTCAACGCTGCTTTTCAAGTCATGCAGGCGAGCGTGTTGGGTAGGCAAGAGGTTGGATACTGTTTTTCGGTGTGTGAGTGTATGCAGTTTTTTCTTCTTCTCCCATTGGTGTGGTGAGTCTGCCCTCATCCCCTCGACTTGTGTGTGTTCGGTTTTTAGAGGTCAGTTATGATAGCGCGCCTATCGCATGAACGGTCCCGGCCCTGCCATGGTCACGCTGATCAGCTGATTTTAATCCGAACCCCTCACACCCGGGGCCCTAGCGGGAGAGAAGAGTTGCCGGCTGAAAGGCGCATATCACATTAGCGTATCGGTGCCGGCGCGCTTGGGTCGCGCCTCGGCGTATGATAATTAAAAGAGCAGCGACGCTTCACGTTCGAACCCGCTCTGGTGGAGGGAGAGCAAGCGAACGAGCGCTGAGAAGCGTTTGAAAGAACGGCCTGAAGTCAGTGGCACAGCTGCGGTGACACAGTTTGGAATTGCGCTACCAAACTAGATGTGCGCCAGCCGTGCTTCCGTGTGCAACATGTGCTCCCGGATTCTGGCGTGCGGCGGCAAGGTGGAAAGTCACTTCTCTTCCTTTCTCATGCACATGCTGCAGGTGTTTTGGTGTTCTCTCTGCTCTGTCTGAAGGAGCTGGCGAAGTAAAACGGCTATCAAAAAATTGCACGTGCCGACGGTGCAAGCTGCAACTTTGGCCAAGCAAGCTCACTTCGCGGCTGCCTGTGCAAGTGGATTGATTGGCTGCAGCTGAGCAAGGGCGGCTGTGCCGTTGCGTTGCAGCTTATTCTGCTCCATTATCACCTCCGTTTACCGTCGTACCTTCGCCATATGATCGCTTGAACGCTCCCAAAATTGAAGGTCAATGCGGGATCACATTTAGATTCATATTACTCAGCATAATAAAAAAAAACAACGCAACTCAAGATTGCCCGTTTGTCCATTGCGGTCAATAAATCGGAGCCAACCAAATACAAAACTTTCTACCCTGGCACACTGATAAACTTCCTCTTTTGTGTGGAAAGGCTAAAAAAGTAAGGACGACGAATGAAAACCGGAGGACCTTTACCGCTTGTTGGAGCAGTGGCAACACTCTCGGTTCGGAAAAAGGGCGAAGTTGTTTGCTTTTCCAACGGAAAGATCGACGAGAGGGCGGCTGGTGAGGATGGTGAAAACGAGATAAAGGTGGAGGTTGTGGAGGGAGTGAATTGTGCGCTTACCATCGACCTGAACCCGGGTTGCCGAGCCAAGCTGCCGGGCAGCTAGCTAGCAAAAGCATTAGGCGACGGAGGTTCCCGAGGCAGCCCGAGAGTCCGTAATCTTCTCTATGCCATTACCCACACTCCACACCGTAAGACAGAGGGATGCGTTCTCGGGGATGGTCCTTCTTGTCTTCTCCCTAGGGCGCCTGCAACGCTACGTTGTGCTCTCGGTGCCCTGCTCAGCTCCGGTCGAACAGGATCCAACAGTCGTTCGGCTCCGCACATCAACCCTCACGCTGTTGGGCCAAAAGCTGATGACGAGGGAAAAACTCATCTCGCACTATCGTTTTTCCTTCCAGTGTCGTCTCTTTGTGTGTATGCATACGTGTGTATGTGTGTGTGTGTGTGTTGTACGTGTGCTTTTTTGCGCCACCCAAACGTACACTACGCTCAGGAAACAACGGCTGGCCAAACGAACCACCGACAGCACACCCACCCTAACCACCCACACGAATGGTATGAGAATGGTGTGTGTGTGTGTGTGTGTGTGTGTGTGTGTGTGTGTGTGTGTGTGTGTGTGTGTGTGTGTGTGTGTGTTTATGTCTCCCGGACCCGGTTCCCCCTAGCAGTATTTTCCGTTTGTTCGTGCTGTTCGCCGTACAGTGCTAAACCAAGAGGGGAAAGGTTAGCCTGGCAGCCGTTAAATGGGAATAGGGGAAGCAAGAGGCGAACGACGGTCAGATGAGACGTCACATGATTCGCCGACCGAGTGTGTGTCATGCTGATGCTGCCGCTGCTCTGTGTGTGTCGCCCCGTTTCTTACCAACCCAAGCCAACGACGACGATGACGACGACGACGACGACGACGACGTTGGTGAAGAAGGCAGGATATAAATAAATTTCTCCCTTAGTCACCCACACTTCCCGCCATTGCCATTGCAATCACATCAACGAAGGCAACCCACCGCCAACGGTGGTGTAAGCTCTGCTGCTGCTGCTCTGACTCAGTGCGTTCAAGCAAGGTTGCCGACTACTAGGACGGTTGGTGGCGGAATGAATCTGTACACAAACTATACCAATAGAGTATGTACACGTGTCGCCTTGATATATTCAAAATATGTAGAATTTTGTGATGCTAGATTTGGAACATTGTATATTGTTTGAAGTCGTTTGTAGTAGTAGTAGTAGTTTTTTTTTTTTTTTTTTTTTTTTTTTTTTTTTTTTTTTTTCTTTGGCTCAACAACCGATGCCGGTCAAGGCCTACCAACCCACTTGTGGGGTTGGCTTTCAGTGACTTATTGATTTCCCCCCATAGCAGGATAGTCAGTCCTACGTATGGCGGCACGGTCTATTTGGGGCATGAACCCATGACGGGCATGTTGTTAAGTCGTACGAGTTGACGACTGTACCATGAGACCGGCTTAGTAGTAGTTATTTGGATTTATTCGTCCAAATTTGTTCATGTTTGATAACTTGATGTGGGGTTTCCAACATATGTTTGTATTTTTTGTTATATTTGTAATGCATTAGAGGGAAACAAAAACTCACCAAAAAGTACATGACATAGTAGATGCTAAATCAGTATTATTAGAACACTGTAAATTGAGTTGAAACGAATTAAAATATTCTCAGGGTACTAAAGTGGATTATAATTCATTTTACCAACATGTGCAATTCCTGAGGAATAAACAAACCATGGCTACGAAAACAAAACTTGTATAATCATCCATGTTTGGAGTATGTATGAATGTTATGCATTGTATTTTACTGAAATATTGCTAAGATCACGAGTTTACCAATCTGAAGTGGCCAATCATAAAGCAATTTAATACTCTCCTGGAGTAAAGTAGTATTTTTTTCATAATATTCTCCGTAAATTCTGAATGATTTTGCAAAGGTTTCTGTCTGCATTTGATAGTAACACTGTTTAAATGTTCCAAAATGAATAAAAAATGCGCTAGCTATTTATGCATTTTGTGTAACTTCCACGCGGCAGTAGAAAGCACCCTTGGCAGGTTTTCAAGTCCGCTGGATGCTGCTACTACTACTGCTACTACCACTACCATCACCACCAACACCACCAACACTACTCGGTACAATATTGAAGAGCGAACTGAAGGAGGGGGTTATCCAACTCTGCCCCGAGACATTGCGAACCGCCCGTCTTCGCCGTCCCTGCGTTCGGTGCCCTTTTTGGGCGATACGGCTACGGGTAGAAACACCCCTCTTGGCCCAAGCGAGCGAAGGCGAACGGCAACCGTTCGGTACACACACACACCAGAGGCCGCGTGAGGCTGGAACGGGAATGGGAAGATTGAACTCCTCCCTGCCACCGCTACATTCGGGACCGTCCATCCCGGGGACCCATCCCACCCACTCGCCCGGGCTTCTCCGTTTTTTTTCCGTTTCTATGGTCGCCCGCTTTCTGTGTCATGGCTCCGGCTACACGCTCTACGCCGTAGTACGTACCGCACGCTTCGGTGTGTCTCGCTCGGCGTGTGCGTGTAGCTCCATTGCAGTCACACTTACGCCCTGTTACGGCTGTTATATTTCGCCCTTCGCCGTTTAACGGGGAGAAGTTGTTCGGAAATCCCTAGCTCGTTTCGGGGAAACTTTTCTTGGACTTTTATTGCGGACGGAAAACTGCTTCTGATTCTGATGATCTGCTGGAATTGAACTGGGGATGTTCATGTGCTGCTAGTGCGCTGGCTGGCTGATCTTTCGTTTCGTGCGAAAATGGAAAATGTGTCGTTTTTTCCTCGGAAGTTAAGTGATGTAAAAAGTTTCTTTAATTAATTTGCATCGATTGCTGTTCTTATCAAATGATTTACAATACTTTCGAAAATGAAATATTATTTGTTAAGTGACATGAGACATACAATAGTGTAAAATATCACTGAAATTAAGCTGAAATTTTATGCTGTGCAGTTACTGACCTCTCTAGTAATTAAACTTTATTGCTATAAATGAGACGAAACCGCAGTTCGAATCAAATCTCTGTACGAATTTGTTTGTCATAGAGTGAACCTGTCAAAGTGACGTTTATTTGACAGCGCTCTGAGGTAGTATCACACTCTTAGCACAAAACGCACACAAGCGGCGTGCACGGTACTACATTGTCTCGCCCACTTGTGTCTCCCGATTCTGCTTCGGCTCCTCGGATCCGATGGGCATTGCGTGGCTTGTCATCGGACGCCACCAGCACCATCGTTCGAGCGCGCACACTGTTGCCGGTGTGCGGACCGGCCGAGATGAGTCAGAATTTGCAAGACAAGGTGGCAGTACCCTTGAGCAGCGGTGGGCGGGCGGGCGGGCGGGGGTCGGCAGCTTAACGACTGGACGGATTTCGTGCCACACCGTGGTTCCATTTCGTGCCTTTCCGCCTGCCGCTCACTGCACGGCGGAATGAAAAAGACGCCCGTTTGGCAGGAAAGTTTTGTTGCTCTCTCCCTCCCTTGTTGTTGGTGCCTGCACTTCCCTCCGTTTGTTTTGCTATTTCTTACACCGAACGTCGTCACCGGGTTGTGTCCTGGCTCGTTGGTTGGGTGGACGGAGGTGATGTGTTGCCTCTTTTTTCCATGCGCTTCCGTTCGTTATTCGATCGCGCGTCCGTCGATGCGAGTGTGGTGTTGCTTTTTTTTTGTTCTGTCTCTCGACTGTGTTTTTTTGCTCTATCTCTCCCCCTTATATTCCCCTTGTCTTTTGGCTTTTTGTGCTGGTCGTGCTTGGACGTTCCTCCGGCCAGGGGGGGTTCACTTCACACGGCCCCGTCATCGAGCGTCCGGGGAGTTTCGTTACTGTGGTATTTTTCATTTTTATTTTGTTCTGTCCTTTCCTTTCGATTCCCCGACTCACATTGCGTGTCGATCGGAGCGATCCCTGCACTCGTGTCCCTGTATGCTTCTTCTTCTACTTCTTCTTCCCACCGTTATCTGCAGGGTTCGCTTGCGACAGCTTTCCCGCTCTGGCTGTTGAACATGCGCTGCTCCCCCTGCTGGCTGTGCGCCGGTTGCTGAGCTTATTTTTTTACTCCACCATCAATTTTCAGTGCTCCACACGAAGATTAATGAACGCGCAAACACAAACACACACTACTCTCTCACTCGCTCGCTAGCTTATACCCTCTTTGTCACGCATCCAGCATATGCGGGGCAACGCAAAAACTTGCCGCAAGAGGAACGTGCGTTTCTTGCGAGTCGCCGAGAGACGGAAACACAACAGCCGTAGCAGCAGCAGCAGCAGCAGCAACAGTGTGTATACGCGGCCTGCGAAGCAATAGGCAAAACAACGCAACAACGCACAAAACCGGGGGGGGGGGGGGTGAACGAGGATGACGAGGAGTGGAAAAAAGCAAGGCAAGAGAAGCAGAGAAGTAAATATAAGAAGGAAAAAAAAACGGCTGAAGAAAATGAACCGAACGGGCGGCAGCGGAAAACGAAACGACGCAACACACAACAACACAGCGGCGCGAGATGGAATTGGAATTGGTTTTTGGTTGATTTTTCTTCTCCCTTCTCAGCCACGCTCGCTCGCCATCTCGCTCGCTCGGCCTTCTTCGCTTCCCGCCTTGGCTGCTCCTTCTGCCCGTGTTCGGCCGTTCGTTTCACCGTTTTTCCTTGAGCATCGGACCGCTGCGCGTTCTTCGTGGTGCGTCTTGAGCGCTGCTGCTGCTGCTGCGTTGCTGTTGCTTGTGTTGATTATGTGTTTCCATCTCGCTCGCGCTCCAATAGGTGATTGGTGATGAATAACGCTCTCTCTTTCTCTCTTTTCTTGGTGTTTTACCACCGGTCCCTTCTCTCGTGGAGACTCTCCATCGTCTTCAAGGGGATTGTACTGTTTCAAAGTATGTGCCCACAGCCACAACACACACACACACACACACATGTACGAAAGAAAAATGGATTGGAATGAAATGCGTTGCTCGATAGAGAGCAGAGGGATGGAAGAAGAGAGGGGAGTAGTATAGGTAGGGGTGGACTTGTGGGGAAGAGAAAGATAGAGCGTGAGAGCGAGAGAGGGCAGCCAGTGCGCGATCCGGCGTTGATGGCGTTGATGTTGGGGTCGCAAGCGTGTGCTTTTTTTGTATTTTGACAGTGGGCGACCGTAGTGAAGGAAGGAGGGGGACAGGGCTGTGGATGAAAGATGGAAGCGGGTGAAACATCACGTGGAGTTTTGGATCAAGGGGGAAAGTAGGCTATGGAAAAGAGAGTCGCTTGCCCTGGCTGGCGTGTTCGCTTCGCCCGCGGAACGGCTGAAGAGCTCGAGCTTGATTGTGGAATGTAGGCAGCCGGACCACGGGCGAAAGGCAGGGTTGGCAGGCAGTCGGTGCCGGAGTCGGGGGGGGGGGGGGGGTAGGGTTTTGGGGGGAGTTCGAGAAAGAAACACGCTGACGCTAAGAGGAGGTGTGGGAGGGAGAAGGGTGTTGGGTTGCGTGACGGCACGAGGAGGAGGCATGGATTTTGGAATGTTTCAACGCATAGGGGTGGGTCTTAGGAGGAGCTGTGAGTGGTTGGGCAAGCGACGGGCGGTGGGGTGGCAGGGCGGTGAAGCGAGGTGGTTGTAGGAGGGAAAGGCAACATTAAAACAGCGCCAAGAAAGAAAAGCAACCAGGTTCCATTCGCGCTTGACGCACGGGAAGGAAATGGGAAAATGATCGTGCCGATTGGAAGGGTCGCAGGGAAAAGGGAAGCGCACTGGGCGGGGGGGGGGGGGCTCGGCGTAAGGTGCGGAGCCATTGTGCGTGAGCCCGTGAAGCAGCCGCGATGTTAGAGGGCAGGTATAGGTGGTGAGCGTTTGGTTCGAGGTCGAAACACAAGGGAATCGAACGAGAGCAGCCGTGGAGGCGAACGAACCGAGATATCCTTTTTTTTTGGGGGGGGGGGGGGGGGGGGGTTTTGGAGAGGGAAGTGGGTGTTTTTTGGGGGTGGTAAGCATCGTTTGGGCTCCGGGAGGCTTTTCGGTACCGTCTTTGTAAGGACACGTGGAAATGTGGCTGCGCACGATGGCGAGGGAAAAGCTTGTAGGTCGCGCAGTGTAAGATAACGAACACGGTTGATGGCTTGAGGATGAGCGAGATTTGGAGATCCCGGAACTGTCGCCGATGTTTGTGATGGTTTTTTGTTCGTTGTATTTCGTCTGTAGTGGGTGGTAGAGACTGTGCTCGTTTTCGTTATTAGAACATGGGAAGGTCCTAATGGAGATTTTTCCTTGCTATGATACAGTTTTGCCTTTAACCTTTATTGAAGAAGGTTTTAGCTATATTATTATGGATGTATAAATCTTGGAATAAATGTTTAAATCAAGTAAAAAAGTATACTTTATATATTAGGCATTCATACAATTGGAAACAAAATAAAAGAATTTAATAAAATATGAATATAATATAAAAACACTCCAACAAACATTGAATTACGAGAAATCATTTAAGGAACAGTAAAATAAAATGCAATAAAATATGAAATGAAATTAAAATTTAAGTAAATCAGCCACACAAATTCGAAAAAAATAACTATTTAAAAGGCCAAATATCTTTTTTTAAAGATTCAATTAAAACAACAGTAATCAAACCCATAGCAATATTACACAATGCAACAATGTACAACATACATGAAATCATGACAAAAAGGTGGCTTATTTGATTATAAACACTTATTTTGAAATACTTTAGCAGAGAAGGTTTATTTATTACTTTATATTACTTCTTTTTAAAGTGTTTTTTTTATATTTGGTTGTTAATGTTTGTGTATTTTTTCTTGTTTTTCTATATCTTCGATTTCTTCTTTTAATTTTCCACTTTCTTCTTTTTGCTCATTAAAAACTACCATACGTCATTGGTTTGCTTGGGAAACGATCCACACACGTCCGTGTAGAAAAACGTCCAAATCAATACAAATATTAAATATTAATATAAGAACAACAAATTGGGCTTTAAGAAATCATACTTGAAAGGCACACAATGTTCAATATAGTTCAAATTGAATGAAACGGTTGTTTTTTAACGGATGTATTCTTAACGATACATGGACCCTGTTATATGTTTTTGTGATTTACGATGCAAATTCGCACATGTACAAATGCAAATGGTGCAAAAATGCAAATCAAATTGACATAATGTTTGATTTGTTTAGAAACTGTATTTCTGTACCGAAACATTGGATCTTTCGATGTGAAACATAAGCCCAAACTTTACTTCCGCCCTTTCTACTCCGGTACAAAAGCCAAGCGGAACTTGTCAAGTAAGAGCGATGCGCTGCTACCCAGGTATGCTCGCTTCATGCTGCACTGTTCCGGTAGTACAACTTCCCCCGGACGATAGGCACACTCGTAAAACGGTGCGAGACAAACGTCGCCCTGGGACGACCAGTGCGCGAGGGCAAGTGAGAGGGCAGCGTAGCAGTGACCAAGAGACCGCAGCGCGCAATGCAGCCGCTTTGCGATAATCACCGTGGCCTTCTCGCGTGAATAGCGCCCGAAGTCCGTTGCGATAGTGCCTTATCGCGTTGACCGTTGCCATTCGAAGGCGAAGACGGGCGTTCTTAGTGATGTTTGTTTGAATCAATCGAATGTTAAAGTATCGACCAACGTCTTTTTTCGCGATTTGAATTTTTGCGCCAGCAACTAACGCTGTGACAGTTTTCCAACTACGCGTTAGTGTACCTAATACTTACCCCTCCAGCATACGCACAGACACTTGGCAAACGAAAACAAACCCATTCTCGATCACCGAAGACTGATCACTTTCGAACCGAGACCGTCATATCCCAAGCACGCATCCCAGTCTCGGGTGACGATCCCCGGCCGTCCAGTCTTGCAGCTTCCGTGGCAGATGTTTAGTTCCGGAAAAAGCCCTTCCGCCCTGCCTTACCCAGCACCTATTCCGGGCACGGTTAAGATGAGGGTTTTTGTTGTGTTTTGTCTACTTGCGTGCGTGCCTGCGTCCCCCTTCCTTCGCTATTGCTTGGGTGCTGGTGAGTTGACGTTTCGGTAAAGATTGTCTATTTTTTTTTGCTGCTGCTCTCCCTTCGTTCTGTTTTCCGGGGGACGACAAGAAGGAACCCACACCACTCTCCGACCTTATGCCATCGGTGAAACCATTTTCCTTGCACCACAAAGAGGGAAAATGTGTTTTCAGAGGGAGAAAGATGGAAAAGCTACGGTTGCTGTTGCTGTGTGTTACATTTTCTCCCTAGAAAGAAGATAAGAAGGGAACTGGCAACAGCAACAATAGCAACGAAATGAAGCAGAAGAAGAAAACCCGTCCAAATAGAACGTTGGAGGAAGATTTCGCCTACAACATTGTGCCGCCCCCGGGGATAAGCCCCGGTGGGAGAGGTAAGGTTTGAATGGGACACATTTTTTTCTTCGCTTCTTCGCATTTTCCCTCCGTCCTTTATCGAGAAACTGCGGCGACGACCTTTTTGGCGACTGACTGAAATGAGCAGGCAAAGGGAAAACTTTTCCTGATCTCGCTTTAGAGTTTGGGGCGCAAATGGTAGGTTCTAGGAAAGGGATGGATGTTCAACCGACATCATCGGCGTCGGTAACGGATCTGTGCGATCTCATCGGACGAAAATGCATGCAGATACAATTAATGGAGGCGCGCGCGCGCGCACGCGTTTGTGTGCTCGTGTACAACACACATACGTTTCGCACCATCCCGCTGCTAGGAAGAGCTCCCACGTGGTTGAATTTCGAATCTATTCAATCGCCAGTGGCAGATAACGAGATACAGCAGTTTTACTTTGAACAATTCAAATCGACCGTTAAGAAGTGGAATCGTTTTGGAGCGGAAAACGTGTTCCTATATGAAATGAAATATGATGTTTCAGTGTTGAGTCTTGGGGAAATATACTGGATTGTAACAAATATTGCGCTATTTAAAAAAAACATTACCGGTGGTTCTGTAAATGATTACAATAAAAATGAGTTCAAAGGTCACACTTAACACAAACCATCTAGACAATGCTCATATGGATAAATGTTAAATGAAATATGAAGTATACAAGCAAAAACATTCAAGCAATACATAAAACAAGCTTAAATCAAACAGGGATCTAAATCGTCATCGTACTGAAAGCATTCTAGAACAAATCGGGTACGGGCAATAAGAACCAACCAAAGTAGTCCACGGACGGCTACAGATGACACTAATGACAGTAATGACAAGGGGATTTCGCAGCCGTTCGCTTCAGGGAAGGACCGAAACAGGTTGCGTGGCCCCAAAAACTGCAACATTTGTTTCGATTCGTTGCAATTGCCCTATTCCTCTGGTTCGTTTTCGCCTCTCGCTCGCTCTCCTTCGCTCATTATCTTTTGTGCATTTGTTTTGCGGCACTATGCGTTTCTTACTTCGTCATTGGCAGCATCGCGCGAAAGGACTTTACTTTGACGCACAACATTTCAAATCCAAGCAAGCAGCTTCGTGGAGGATGCTGCTGAACTTCTGTGGGGACAGAAGTTTTGGCTTTTCAAGATCTCATCGTTATTATTTTTATTCACCTATATGTGTGTGTATTGTGTGTTTGCGACTTGGACCCAGTTGCGGGACCTCTGCCAGAGTCAGAATGCCCTCTTTCCCTCTCATCGCCCTCCCCCACTGGTTCCGGGTGAGTCAAAAAGACGGGCACAGATCCGTTGATGTCCTCCTTCCCGGTGTGGTTCCTACTGGTGGAGCAGGTCCGTGGTAGAGGAAGCGAGAGCGGCAACAGAAAAGCGGTGGTCGTTCAATCTCTTAAGAAGACTGCGCCTCTGTGTGCTGCTGCTGCAGAGGTGCCCGCGTCCGGAAAGTTGCAAAGTTGTGGGACCCCGTACACAGTGGTGTGCTTTTTGCTGTTGTTGTGCTGCTGTGTTGATTTCTCCCCGAACTCTCCCCCCCTTCGCCACTTGCTAGGCGGCCAAGGCAACCGTGGCAAGAGACCGTGGTTATCGGAGGCTGTTGATGAAGAAGGGAAAGGAAGAAGAGAGGAAGAGAGGGGTGGGGCGGAGCGACACCGATGGGTTTCTCGATTGAGACAGGCGAGTTCTTCTTCGGTCCGGATGGTCGGAGAGCTATCTCGTAATGCCCCCGCACTTTGAAATATGCCGTTGTATTTTAGTGCGAATGACGTTGGTCAGTGTGCAAGGGAGCAGCGTAGGGAATGGAGAGCGCTGGGTGACGAAGAAGTGGGGTGGTCTCGTTTCCTTGCATCGTCGTCGTCGTGGTCGTCGTCGTCGTCGTCGCCGCGTTGATGTCGCTCCGGTCCGTGGCCGTGTCGTGAAGAGGGCGAATTCCCCTTTAATATTATATTTCCCTTCCATCGTCGAAAATGAACCACCGCCGCACCGCGCCTCGCTAATCCCCTCGCGTGCGCGCTTCATCAGCCATTCCTTTCACCCGTCGCGCGGTGTCTCCGCGCCCTCGCGCATAAGCTCTTCACATTTTGTGTGGTGTGTTTCACTACAAGCGCTCCAAGCCATCATCATCGTCGTCGACGTCGTCGTCGTCGTTGGCGGCGGCGGCGGCGGCATCGAGCGGTTCGTTCGCTTCGGTCGAGGTCTCACCGTCCTCCCAATCCAACCCACTTGCCGCACCAAATGCCCGCGCCCCGCACGCAATCGCCTCCTACGTTTGTGCTGATGATGAGGCCATGGCTGCTGCTGCTGTTTCTTTTTTCCGCTTTTGCCCGTTGTTCGCTAGTGTACGGTCGTTCGCCGCGAGAAGGGCGAACGGGCTGAGCTGGCCGGGTTGGACCGGGCTGGCTCGGCTGGCTGGCCTGGCTGGCTGGCTGGCGGCTTGGTTCGGTTTGGCTTGGGCTGACACTGGGCCTGACGGTGCCTGTGTGTTCGCCTGGGCCGGGCCGAAGCAGGAAAACAGCGCACACGAAGCGCTTGAAGTTGATGGCAACATTGGCAGCCATTGGTAAAATAGCATCAGCGCTACGAGCGACTGTACCGGCAAGCTCTGGCAAGCAGTCAGGCAGGCGGGCAGACAAGCAAGAGAAGAGGGCTGCTGAAATAAGGGACGGAATGGTGCGGCAAAACGCTCACTCCGTATCCGCCATCGATCGCCGTTGCCGTTCGTTCGCTTTGTTCGTGTTGTGTGTGCCCCGGTCTCACTCTGTGGTCGGTCGATGTGCTTGGTGTTCGGTGCTCTCGGTGCTGTGCACCGAGCAGCACACCGTAGCACACCAAGGGCTCTGGCACAGTTGGGCGTTTGGTGCGTTTGCTGGTGATCAAAATTTGGAACGCAAACCAAGAAATTATTTAACGGCAAATATGTAGAACAATTTTTCAATTGGATGGATCACAGACCCTTAATAGATGCGCTATTTATTTTTTATTCGTTATGGTTTTGTGAAATATTTTTTCATGATTTTTTTAATTTTAAATATGGTTTGGACTGGAACACTAGCTAAGCTAAAGGAACTAAATTAAAATTTCTTTGTCTATCTATATTGCACAGCTTTGAAAAATCTAATATATCATTTTTAAGTTCATTTTGAAACAATTGTAAACAAAAATCTTTAATATAAGCATCACATGATAGCAAAAAGTTGAATATTCCACAAATATTGCAATGAGCCGTTCAATTGCTTCCATTTTTTTAGTTTTCAATGGTCGTATCTGGTCACGCCTACTCGAATCGTGTACTAACCGGTGCCTTTAAATATGGCCGACCAGCGCGGTTTGTATGATGGCGGGTCATTTGAATACAAGTATGATTACAAGTGATGGACAATACCAGAAAAGTGTCTTATTTAGCGTTATTTAGCAGGAAATAGAACTGTTTTAAAGGAAATTTGCTAAAGGACTATCATATGAAAGTCCAGTTTTTCATAAAACCATTTCCGCGCGTTTATAGCAAAGAATTTAGTTTGAGATTTTGTAATAAAATATTACTCAAATAAATAGATTGATTTTATCGAATATTGATTTTATGGAATATTTAAACTCGTAAAATAGCGCATTATAGAGGCCGTCGCTGATAGAGGATATAAAATGTTTGTTAAAATGTTTTCCTAATACAATCAAGCGGTAGACCATTCATCCCAACTGCGCCAAATATCCGCTTCATTTTGACCGGCACGCATCGCAGCCGAGTGTGCCGCATACCAAAGGCGAACACACCAGCAGCAGCACACACTCCGGTTCGGCTCCGGTGCGATTGTGCTCTTGCCCCGCACGTTGCTTCGCAAGCCCCCTTGACATACGCAACACAGCACAACGCTCTGTGTTCCGTTCCGTGGAACTTCGATTCCGCAGCCGCTCACTCTCTGCTGCTGCTGCTGCTGCTGCTGCCGCTGCTTGGTCGAATCGTGTCGTCGTTGCTTCATTCCGCGTGCGGCTACCCCTTGTCCTACCTACCTACCTACCTACCTACCTACCGCTTCGAACCCATCCACACACAGCTGACACTCGCGTTTTCCCTTCATTTTGCCGTGCCACACCGGAGCACACACCCTGCTGCTGCTGCTGCTGCTGCCGCCGCCGCCGCCGCTGCCACTCTCTCATCGTTCGTTCTTCTCTCCCTCCGTTCGTTTGCTGGGGTTGCTGTGTGCCGCTTTTTTTGTTGTTGCTGTTGTTGTTGCTGCTTTTGCTGCCGTTGTGTGTGCGCCTTCGTACAGAAGACCCCCGAGATCCGGACGGATGGGAGTCGAAGCGAAGGGTAGTCGACGACCGTGCGAGCGTTTCAGGCGTTCGAAAGCGCTGCAGTTGCGCGGCCCTCTCTGTATCGAGATAGGTGAACCAGCACCACCAGCAAATGCGATGCGTACGTGCGAGCGAGCGAGAGAGCGAAACAAACCAAAAAAAAAGTTGTAGGGTTTTTTTTTCCTCCGTTCGCCAGCCGTTTGTTGTTGCCAACGTATCTCGCTCGCACACGGAGCAGCGCGCATCCTGCTCTAGCGCTCTGACAAGGGTGGAATGTTGGTTTTTTTGTTTCGTAGTCTTTTTGACAGATGCCTACTCGGCAATGGCAATCGCTTGCGTGCTGCTGTCAAATCTCTTTTCCCTGTTCGACCCTTATCGTTGCGTTACGCCATGCTTCTCTTTCCGCTGTGGAAGGTTTTTCGTATACAAGAACAGAAAGGGATAGGGAAACGATGGTGCTGCGTACACAGCGCGTGTGGGGGAAGGAGATGGCAGCGACCAAAGTTTTTGTTCAACGATGCGTTGTCTGTGTGTGTGTGTGTTTGTGATTCGCATTATTTTTGGGGTTGTTTTCTAGTCGAGTAAGCGACACGTTACAGCACGAAAAGAAGCACACACGGGGAGAAGGTTAAGTCGTACGTTCCTGCTCCTTCTGCGGCTCACGCTTGATGTGTGCGTATGTGTGTGTGTGTGTGCTCGAACCGTTCTCTTTCTCGTCCTCGCGCGTCGTCCCAGGCTCTGTGTGTGATGTGGGTTTCTGTGTAGCTTCATATTATCCCGCATCCTGCATTCGCCGCTCCCTCCTGACCCTTATGTGAGACATTTTTGCTACACCCTCGCTTCGAAATGGTACGAAATGACACGCTCTGTCCTCTCGGTCTCTCGCGCTCTCTCTCTTTCTCTCTTTCTCTTTCGCACTCTTGCATGGTCGTAAACTGTGCGTGTCCTTCCTTTGCTGGGAGGATTGGAATGTTTTGCTCTCGGTGTCGAGTTCGAGTCCACCCGCTCTCCCCGCGCATCGAACCAGCAGTGGGTAGTATCAACAATGCAGACGCCGTTTTGCCTACCCACACGTAGCAGAGCCACCTCGAACACATACACACCACAGCCGCACACATGCTCACATGGGGATGCCTTTCGAATCGCGCTTCTGGACGACGGGTGAAAAACTCACCAAAAGCCCCACGGGATGCGTGTGTGTGTTGTGTGGGATTGGGGTGGAAAATAGTCCAAAAGTGTTGTCGAAAGCGTGCACACACATACGCGATATGATTTGGGCGCAGAATTGGGCGCCCGCTTGAGCGGGAGGGGCTCACCGTGGGCAGGCGGCAGTGAGGCGGCAGTCAACCTGTCAAGCGGCGGCCGGGGTGTGCTGGTGGGCCGAAACGAAGCGTTCGAAGGCACCAAACCGGAATATAAAACATCCACACAAACTCTTCGGCTTCTCCACCCTTTTCCACCCCGAGCCAAAGCTCTCTCGCACTCTCTCTCTCTCACTCACTCTCAGTCCCTCCTTGTACTGGCCAGGGCGGCCTTCATGGGCCGCGATTCTTTCGATCCTCCAGGCTTCTGTCTCATATTTTCTGTCCATGGTTTGTTGTTTATCCGTTTCATGCAATTTTTTGTTGTCTCTTCTTCCTTCTCTCTTCTCGCTTTATAAATTCTCGCTTCTTGACAAGCACCGCCACCCTTGCGATTCTCTCTTCGCAACACACACACACACACACACGCAATCTGGGGTGGCGTGTGTCCTCCTCCGCACCTCCCCCTATCTAGTACATTGTGCAGCAGCAAGATTCGCGGAGGCAACTAAAACGACCCAAAAATAAAAAAAATAAAAACACACCCCGACAAACCCGAAAAATACGCAACCTTTTTCGGGCGGGGGTTTGGGTGCACGATTTTGTTGTTGTTGTTGTTTTGTTGTCCTTTTAAGGGTTGGGGTGGCAAGGGGTTGCTTGATGGCGTGCGTACGTGTGTGCCCCCTCCATTGCACGGTTCAGAGACAAAACGCAATGAGAGACTTTCCTCCGATGCGAATTACTCCGATGGTTTTCCTTTTTTCTAGGGTGGCATGCAGAAGGGACACAAAAAAAAGCAATCCTTTCCTTGTCGGGTTGATGCGGTGGGTGGTTGTTGGGTGGTGCAAATATCGTAATTTCACCTACGTACAGTTCTCTTCTTGAGGTGGCTGTGTTTGTAGTAATCCTCCGTCCCTAAGTAGGGTTGCACTTGGTGCAAAAGCATTTTGGCGGGCAAACGCATGCAGCAACCATGGATGGTGCACCGCCTCACTGGGGACGGCTGTTTTTTGGTTTGGGAGACACAGGAAGTGAGGGTTGAATTGGTAGTGGTTGACTTATTTTGATCTCAATTGTGTCCCATGTTGAGGTAAGAAGAAGCAAGTGGAGTTGTTTTGATATTGAAACTAGTACTTTTTTGTCTGTAGGTGATCACCTGGGACTGAGGTAACAAGTTTATAGTTTTACATTTTTGTAAACAAAAATGTTCAGCCTGACTACAGTAAACCAATAAACCAATTAGAGCAATAAGCAGCAACGCTCCAGTTACCTGTTTATGTCTCGCTCTCATAAAGATCAAATTGACAAGAGGATCATCGTGAGAGCGAAAGGATCGCAACGAAAGGAATCGAGCCACAAAACAAACCGAATTTTATATTTGCGCAATTTTGCCACTTGCATGCTCGAGTTGGCAACTCAGCAACGGTGCCAATTATTGGCGGGAGTTTGCATCAGTTTTGACGGCTGGCAAGCAGGAATATAAACAAAAATTGTTCGCCACAATTTACCATCGCTCAAAAGTCCCACACAGACTCCCAACCAACCAACGCTTCGAACACCCACACGGTCTGTTTACCTGGCCGGTGTGTCGTAATGGTGAAGGACTCGTTACGGGCAGCAACAGACAGGATCGAGATTGGGTTTTCAGTTTTCCCGGCCGTCTACCTGAGCCCGTAACAAGGACGCGCTATGGCAGAGAGGATATATACGTGTGGGTGCGTACAGACCGATGATGATCGACCGGAATGCTCATGCACATGGGATCTCGACGGTCCTTCGGGAAAGTGTATGTTTGGTTTGTTGCCTTCGCTTCCTTCGCCCTTTGGGGTGTCGATCCTTGCGATCCTTCCGATCGCCGGTACCGTTTTCCGTCCCAAGAGAGCGGAGGGATTAGCAGCAGCAGACCCTGGAAAAGGTCGCTATCCATGCGGTGTCCGATTTGCCTCCCCTGTTTGGCTCTGTCCGGTGCGCCGTGTGGCTTTGGGTCCCGATCCCGTCCGGAATGTGCGTGCGTGTTCGCCCGCTTCGGCTTGTGTACCGTGTGTGTACCATCTTTTATCAGTATCCTTGCTGTAGATGTGTTCTTTCCTCTAGCTCCTGACAGCGTGCTGCAGCACTGTGTGTGCGGGAAGCCTCACCCGCCATCGCTTGTATTTTTTTGTGTGTGTGCTGCTCTCGCTCGCTCTCGCTCCCACTGTTCTACTCAGTAACTGCGAACGGTGCGCAACGTTTCCTTTTGTGTTATTCGAGCAGCGCCCGTTGGTTCGTTCGTTCGTTCGTTCGTTCGCTTGTGCTCCATCTCTTTCTCGCGCGCGCGCTTTAGCATAGCGAACGCACGAGAGCAGTGGCGAGAGCGCCATTTTCGTTCGCTCTCTCGCTGTCCGTACGCTCTTCGTGTACGCCTCGCTGTGGCAGCGCTTCCTGGAAGTTTTGAACGCGCTACGGCAAGTTTTACCTCGCCGGCGTTCCAACGATACGCACGTACTGTACGCGCGCTGTAAACGCGAAACCACGGGTTGCGTACGTTTCTCACATTCGAGCGCTCGATTTGCGTACACCAAGCGCGCGCTTTCCGATGGGTGATAGTTTTGCGATCTTTGCCGTGTTGTTGTAGTGCAAAGTGCAACGTTTTCTGTGTCGGAAAAGTGTGCAACAGTGCAAAAAGCAACGAAAAGAAAAGTTCTTCCTGAAATGGAGAAAACCAGCAATAAAGCGTCCAATACACACTGTAACTGTTGGTGGTGATAAGAGTAGTGCTCATCGCTTATAAGTTAACGTTTACGAGTTTTGGGTTTCGTTGCTTCGGTTACTACTTGGTTGTGGGCAGTGATTATTGTGAGCGGTGTTGCAAAAAGGTGTTGTGCTACAAAAATTACCAAATCCATCATCATCACCTTTACGCGGTCGATATGCGTGTACGAAACTTCTGAATGTGCAATTTCAGTGTGATACGATTGCCGGTGCATTGCTGCATCGCCGTACAACTGTCATCGTTCCGTGCGACCACGAGTGCAATACTGCCTTCCTGCAACGGCCAGCCCACTGGCGCAAACTGTCCTCCGGCTCAATGTGTATCATAGAACATCCTCTTGGCGGCGGTTTTGCTGTAAGTGTCTTTTCGGTTGGGTGAAACAAAATCTTTAAAACAAAAAGCTTAAGTTAACCATTGTGCCACCGACTTGAACAGAAGAAATGCAGGAAAAATGCAGTTTCGTTGTACCTTAGTTCTGGAGTTGGTGTGTTTGTGTGTGTCTTATGTGGCGCGAAAGATGCAAAAAGGCACCAAAATGCTTCCACTTATAATTCGTTCTGGGGTTTATGTTGCGTTCAAAATGATTTGCGTGGTTCGACAAAGTTTCTCAAAGTGCCTTATTTGTTCCAAAGAATGTATACAATTTCTTAAAGTCCAAAGAAGTTATATTCTGAAGTCTTTTTGTGGCTCTTTGTATGAAGTATGTGGTATGCTGAAACAGTGGCCCGTAAACGAACAAGCCGTGCATTAACTGTGGTACAAGTTTCCGCTCTGACTATTGATGAAAACTTATGGTAAAGGGAGGAATTTTAGGGTGAACGTTTTTAAACAATTTGGCGATGCATCTGCGCCGAGCTGATGCATGTTTTGTTTTTGCAGTTCGCAAGTTTGATCCACTGTTATCAAACACCAGCCAAGCAGTGAAGACGCGTGACGTATGCCAACAACAACAACGACAACAACACGCATACAAACGCACAAACAGAGCTGTGCACACACCACCATGCAACGTCCACACCATAAACCGCGTACACCGCGTATCCCACCTCTCCCCTTTGGCACGTTTGGCCAAGTGGCTTGATGAAGCTTTTTATGCTTCTCCATTCAATGGTCTTCGTGCAAGTCGGCGGCATTTCTTGCTTTTTGCCAGCGCTCGTTTCCACCCTTCCGTGCACACTGTGCCCATTGGGGGAGGCATACAGAAAAGCTGGAAAAGGGGTAACGAAGAAGCAGACAGAGAAAGAGAGAGAGAAAGAAAAAAAACAGGCACAAACCTTCATCAAAAGTTAATTTCAAGCGAGATCTCCCAGACCCCGGCCCAGGCCAAAGAAACGCACCCAGAGGCCTCGCCGTTGTATGTGCGCCGTATCTAGCTCTCCCCGCCGCTCTCCCTCTTACATAAATTCGTTGGGCTTTTCTTTTGTTGGTCCCCTCTCATTCTCTCCTTCTGCGTGTCTTTTGCTGTGTCTGTGTTTCGTCCCAAGTTTATCCGCCCTTGCCTTTTGCCGCACCGTTCGTACCTTTTCACGGGTGTTGCTTTTTGCGCTTTTGCTTCAATTCCACGTTCCATCGTGGACACAGCCATACACGCACACACACATGAGGAGGTAGTGGTGGTAGTGGCGGCGGCGGCAGTGATGTGGATGAACTGTGTTGCCATGAAGAAAGCGGCGATCGTATGGTGTGTGTGTGCGTATCCCTTTTGCCATCCTTCCAACCCTTTTGCTGGTCCACCCTTCTCTCCAAAGAGGGTGGGGGGAGGTGGGGGCGAAAAGCGGCACATAAAGAAATGAGAAATAAAAGCTCCCCCTCATACAAACCCGGGGAAGGAAACGATCGTGAAGGAAACAAGCAAAAAAGGGCAACGAGAGCAGAGAGAAAGAGGGAAGAAAAATCGTACGACGATAAAAACGGACGGCAAAAGGGTTGGCGGGGTGAAGTGGTCGGGTGGTGGTGGTCGGGTGGACGGAGGGTGTATGAGAAAATAAAGCTTCTCGAGTGAAGCAAAACCCGTTAACTATTTTTCCTCCGCCTTGGGTTTAATAATCTTTTCCTTCTTTGCTCTCCCTTGCCTTGCTTGCATGCTTTGCCTGTCAGGTTGCTATAGCAACGTGTTGTGGATGCACCTTCACCGCAGGGTGGCCAAGGGTTGGGGCGGGTGAGGAAGCACACGAAGAAGGGAGGGGTCGCTCGCGCGGTCGCTTTATTTCCGTGCGCTCGATCGCGATCTCTCCCGATCGATGAAGATCTTTCACCCATTGTGCGGCTAGAGAAGAGGCAACAAAAAAAAAAACGCTACGGAGAAAGCAGCAGTGAGATTATGAGAAAAAATAATTCAAATAGAGAGAGAGAGAGAGCGCGCGCGAGACTTTGGGAGCAAAACTCCCGGGGAAGGGGACGTGTGGGGATGGAGGCTGGAATTCGTTCGGTACCGCTTGGCAACTCCGCGCCGCGCTCGGCGAACGACCTGTTGTGGTGAAGGGTGGCCACATTTTCGTCATCAACCGTCGCTGTGCCGCTCTTCTTTCTCCTCCAGCACACATGCAGACGTTATGCTCTTTATTTTCCCTAAAAATTGAATCCCGCGCTCGCCCAAGACGTTGCCCGTCTGCAAGATTTTGCGCGACTGCGCAAGACGCTCCCCCGTAGCTGTACACAAGCACAAACATCTTCCGAAGGCGTGCGGACTCACACCCCGTCCGCTAGGGAGGCAGTTTGGGAGGCATAAAAGATAAAATTATCCCGCCCGAGGAGGATCACCACGAGGTTTTTGTGTTCCGTTTTCGTGCGGCACGAATGCGCACGCGCGATCGCTAGGTAAACAACAGTGACGGGTCCCAAAATGTGCCTCTCCTTCTATCTCTCCCTCTCTATTGAGAATGTTTCCTTGGATGTGCCAAAAAGACGATCACTAGTCGCAGGGGAGGATGGGGATGACGTGGGTGGAAAATGTTTGTGGAATAACACGCCACAAGGGAAGTGGAAGGGATCGCTGGTGACGTTGGGTCAGATTTTTGGTCTAATTCTGGCCGATTTCCCAAGGGTCGTTCGGTTAAGATGAGCAGAGCGGTGGAAATAGATTACAAACTTTGGAAACGACCTTTTATTTGTGATAAAAGCAAAAATTTAAAGCAAACCAAAAAAGCGCTGAATTTTTAATAAACTTTCTTCAATTTTTATAACCAAATAAACGAATGATTTGTGAACAGTTGTTAATACAAATCAGTAATTGTTTGAACGCAACCCCTCTAACAGTACTAGAGCTCTACTCTTTTCGACCATTTCCTTCGTTTGGCCCCACGAAAGACACGAGTAACCGAAGTGGCAAGGCTGTCGCGACCGTTGTAGCTGACCGTTTGCCTAGTATAGAGGGAGTTTTTTTATACACTCACACACGTACCGACTGATGACGACAGACCTCCCCCACACCACCCGACCTGATGAAAACTCCCCCTTTGGTGGGGGTGTGTGGGAGGGTGTAAGATTGTGGAACAGAATTTTGGCGACGCCATTCGTCCGTCCGCGCGCCCATGGGGGAAAAGAAGCACTGGGCTGATGACCTCGTGGCCGTCGTCGTCGTCGTCGTCGTCGGTACACGCTTCTTTTGTCCGGCTCGCGGCATGAGCAACACGCAATCGTGGAGCTAGGAAAACAAAAGAAGAGAAAAAAAATGAGCTAGCAGCAAAAACACCTAAACAGGTCACGCAACGGCAAACCCCGACAACGCGCCCGTTCCGATGGAAAACCATCCGCGCGCCCGATTGGTGGAGGAAACCGTTTTTGTCGAACCTGCCGTGCGCCACCCGACCCCGAATAAGGGGGTTGGAGGGGTTTTTCTTTCGTTCGGCAAAGGGAGAGAGGTCTGTTATGTAGGGCGTTGTAACAGTTTGTGCTCTGGCTGCGGGTAAGGAGGTCTCAACATCATGCGAGAGATCCTTGCAAGGACACGTGGATGTACCTTTTGGTGCTGTAAATGTGCTTGAAAGTTTGCGGGAAAATACCATCCACGACGAGGGAACATGTGGAACATGTTTGGTTATTTTGTTTTCTATTTTTACCAAACAAAAAAACTTTTCATCTGCTTTTCTTCTACCTTCGTGTTTCTATTTCTATTTCCTATTTTTGTGTTGAGCTTCTTAGTCATTTCCACGGCAGAAGGATTGGTGCGCTGGTTCTTGGCCGATATATGTGTGGCGTGCGTAAGATCGCGTGACTCGTTCGAGGTGTGCCTATCCGACGATGGGCCCTATAGATCCTTTCCACTGGGCGAACGAACAACGCTTTTCGTATAATTTTGGCCACTTTTCCTGCTGGTTCGAACTGCTTCAAACTGCGGCTTCTGACGTCTTTTCGTCACTTTGCTTAGGGAAGAGTTTTGGGGAAGGTTTATGAACTAGTTGTGCCAAAAAGCACTTCTTAGCTTTAGTGAGGTTCCAACCGTTATTTAGATGGTGTAACACGGTGGTCTCTTGATTGATTAAACTGGCAATGGAAGCACACTTAGGTACATTCGTTATGCAAATCGTTCTCTCTTCTAGAGCTGTTGGAAAAGTAATTTCCACAATTTTCAGCCTCTTCCGATGCTGTTTTGAGCACCGAGGTACTCAACAAGTCTGTTTTTTTTCGATGTCAATTAACACACTGTTTCATATTGGAATAATAACCCCTAAACAACAAAACAAAACAAAAAACTCCCATCAACAAACGAACACATCGCAAACGCGCCAAGTGCAGGCGGCTACCTGTTGAGAAGACGATAAGCCAAATAAATGTGAATTGCCAATCGGTTCAGTTAGCGAATTATGACCCTTGTCTGGTCGTGCAGAGAGAGAGAGAGAGAGGGGGGCAAAGACCAAAACAAAAAAAAAATAGGTAGCCTTGCGAAGCGTACTCTGGGTTTATTGCACCATTCCGCCCCGTTCGTCCATCAATTCACTTCACGGTGGCGAAACGGGGTGGTAAGGGCTATAGGAAGAAGTTCTCAAAGAAAGCCAAATTGGCAACCCCGGAAAACCACCCTGGTGGTGGGGGTGATGTGATGGACCACCCCCCTCGAATCGGTTGTAAACACGTCGAACAGCCGTACGATTTTTATGATCGTTTATCGTTTTGGTTAATTTATGTGATTATGGGCATGCACTCACACACACACACACACACACGGGCGCGTGTGGAGGCGAATTTGGTCGGCATTCATTCATAATTTTGGTTTCGCTCGTTTTCACTCCCATTCATCGGTTCCTCCCATCCTGTTGTGGTTTTTTTTGAGGAAGGATGGGTTTATTGCCTCTTAACGTCTGATTGACACCTGACCGCGTGTGTACATCCAAGCGGAGTTGGAAGCACCCATCGTTTAATTATACTTGTTTTCGTATATGACGCACTGCATTATACTAATTTTGCTTCCCTTTTTTTCTCCCATTTAATTATGTTTCTGCAGCATTCGACACTAAAAATGGGACAAGACACGGAAGCAACAACGGCTCCGGCCATCAGCAACAGTATCATCGACGGCAGCAGCACGGCCATCAGCAGCAGCAGCATCACCACCACCATCACCACCACGACCAATAGCGCCAACAGCAGCCCCACCAGTGCGACACTGTGTGCCGGGAGCAAGCGCAGGTATGAGGAAATCTGCACCAGCCCCGCCCCGACCGACGGTGACATGATCGTCGATGTGGTGGTGCAGCACGAAGCACCGGAAGCAGCGTCCCAAGACGCACGAGAAGAGCGGCAAGAAGAAGAAGAAGAAGAAGCAAACGATGGTATTAAAGCCTGCAAAAGCCCTCGCTACGATGACGAGATGCAGCAGCAGCAACAGGAGCAAGACGCACACACCGCAGAGCAGTTCTCGAAGGACGACGAAAGCATTAGTACAACAAGCGCGCCCAGTGCGACGGAGCGCAGTAGCATAAGTAGTGTAAGCAGCAGCACCCTCGCGGTCACCAGTCCCTTCATCACCGCCTCGCCAACGATCCTCAGCCCGACGGCGCCGATTCTGCTGCCGGCAGCGGGGCCGGCCGAGCCGGAGGAGAACGCAATCGCCAAGCTGGAAGCGGTCGCCGTGCCGGGCGAGACGGCCTGGAACTGCGAGCCGATCGTGGACAGCATCAGCAAGCTGCAGGCGGTGGCAGTGCCGGGCGAGGCGTGGGGCAGTGCGGCCGACAGTACCCGGTCGACGCTCGCGACCACCCTGCTGGTGGCGGACGATCTCGACGACGACGAGGACGACTTCGAGGACGAGTTCGACGACGACGAAACGATCCTGCCCGGCTACTCGGCGATGCGCTACCCGTGCTCGCCGAACCGTGGCACGACGGTCGCGTCGATGGCGGGCGCTGGGTACGCCAGCCCGGCCTACCCGAAGCCGGGCTACTTCCCCGAGCCGTACCAGAACTGTGCGCGTACGGGGGCCGCCAACAACGGTGCCCAGCAGTACGCGAACCGCGGGTACGGTTGGGCCCAGCACGGCTACTACTCGCCGCCGTACGAGGCGCCCACCGCCCAGCAGACGATCCGGTGTGCGGAGAACGGCAAGAGCTACTTCGAGCTCGGGTCGGCCAACTACAGCAATGCGGCGGCCGGGGCGGGCGGTTCACCCGGTCCGATGGTGGGCGCCGCTGCCATACCGATGGGCGGAGCTGCCCAGCAGCAGCAGCAGCAGCAGCAGCAGCAACAGCAGCAGCAGCAGCAACAGCAAGGACCGTTCGGTGCGCCGGGCGTGATGGCCGGTGGGCGACCGATGCATCTGAAGCGGTGCTGCGACGGGCGCAACATGTCCTGCAGCAACAAGCAGTGCTACAAGGAGCGGCGCCTAAAGATGATGAACCTGTCCATGTTCAAGCTGGCCCGGTTCCGGCAGGCCTCGGACCAGTCGCTCTACCGGTCCGTGCTGATCTGCAACACGCTCAAGTCGATCGAGCGCGAAATCGACAACGAGAACAAAGAGTTCAACCAGCACCATCAGCAGCAGCAGCAGCAACACTTCCAGCAGCAGCAGCAACATCATTACCACTTACAACAGCAGCAACAGCAACAGCAGCAACAGCAGCAGCAGCAGCATGCAGGCATGCATCATCAACTTTCACCGCTGCAACCTCCGCCCCCTCCACCACCATCAACGCCATCGGCCGGTGCGCCTGGTCCGGATTACTTCGGGCCACGTGGCGGTCGGCAAACGGCGGCAAACGGGTACGGTGATCCTTCCACGATCACGATGCAACTGTCGCCGTACGATCAGCAGCAGCAGCAGCAGCAACACTCACAGCAGCATATGCAGCTGCACCCCCTGCACCACCATCACCACCTGCAGCACCATCATCACCATCCTCATCCGCAGTCCCAGCAACATCAACAACAGATGCAGCAGCAGCAGCAGCAGCAGCAGCAACAGCAGCTTCACCAGCAGCATCACCATCTGCAGCTACAACATCAGCTTCATCCTCAGATGTCCCCGCATCTGGGCAACAATGGCCATCCACACCCGCTGAAGGATCCTCAATCGGGACGGGCGACACCGTTCCCGGCGACCAGCGCCAACAGTGCGGTCGCCGTCGAGCTCTCCCCCATCAGTAGCAATAATGGCAGCAGCATCAGCAGCAGCAATGCAGGCAGCAGTACCAGCAGCAGCACCAGCAGCAGTGATAGTGGCGTTACCTCTTGCACCACAAACAGCGTTAGCGGCAGCAGCAGTAGCAGCAGCAGCAGTAGTAGTGCCAGTAGTAATCTTAGCAGTAGCAACAGCGGTACAAACAGCAGCACTTCCAGCACGTACGAGCAGCTAGTTCATCAGCACCATCAGCACCATCATCAACAGCAGCAGCAGCAGCAGGAGCAGCAGCAGATGAGCGTCCTGCATCACAGCCATCTGCACCATCATCTCGACGCGGATGCGAACGGGTTTGCGGATGACGATTGTACGCGCCCCATCAACTGGGGCTCGGTGCTGAGTCTGTCCTCCCAGTCGGCGCTCGATCCGCTCAACGGGAGCGATCTGTTCGTAACGTCCCCGACCGGTGCCGTGCCGGTAGTGGTGGACGATGATACGAGCGCCCCGACGCCGAGTGTCGTCGATGAAGCGTCGACCTCCGCCAGTGTGATCCACCCACCGCAGGGTGCAAACGCGGCCGACGAAGGTGTGACCGGAGCGGCTGCAGCGAGCGGGACGGACCCGGCCGGGAGTGATGGCACCGTCGGGGGGAGTAATTCTAATGGATCTGGACCGAATGGCGGCTGTGCTAGTGCGGGAAGCGACACGTCCGACGGTGTGTCGGAGCTGGCAGGCTCCGGTGTAGGTGTCGGACCCGACACGACCACCACAAACGGTACCAGCAGCAGCACCAGCACGCCCAGTGGCAGTAGTACAAATGGACCGGCGCCCGGCAGCACCTCACCGGGACCGTGTGACGTTGATGCGGACGTCGACATGGAGAGTGGAGCGTCCGGACCCGGTGCCGATGGTGTGGAAGACCCCTCCGTACCGGCCGCACCCTCGGCAACGGTCGCGGACGCTAGCCACGAGCGGTCCATCTCGCCCAGCTCGACCACAACGCTCACCTCGCTGACGACGCTTACCAGCAGCAACAGCAGTGCGCGCGGGGACGCCAGCCATCTGACCACACTGAGCAGTGCGGCCTCGACCTCGCCGCTCCTCTCGTCCTGTGCCTCCGCCCTGCAACATTACAGCAGCTTGCAGCATCATCAGCACCAGCAGCACCAGCAGCAGCACCACTTTCACCACCAGCACGGCGGCGTACCGGCCAGCACGCTCGGTGGCTCGAGCTGCTGGGAGTTCGCGTACCTGGACATGGATCTCGGCACCACGCACGAGCTGTACGACATGTTCCCGAGCTGCTACAAGATCGCGTCGTTCAACACGGGCGACCACGTGGACGTGCTCGGGCTGAAGGGCCCGATGCTCGAGGGCCCGAGCAAGGTCGTGTGCGGCGACAACGAGATGGACTCGTTCACGACGCACATCATGGTCGGCAGTTAGTATTGAACGGGTGCAGCGGTGCAGCGGCGGGCCGCCGGATCCCGCTGACTGTTGGGGTGGGTGGGTGTCTGTAATTCCGTGACTGATGGCTGTGCAAATGACGCGGGAGACGGCATTTTCGGGGCGTAATGGTTCCTTATAAGAGTTAGTGGAGTTAGGGTAGACATAACGAGGGGAGGGGAGGGGGGAAAGATGGCCTCGCCACAACAGGGACGCCACGGTGCAGCTAGGGAAGGGTTAAAAAACCGTTTCTGCTATTACTGGTATTACACTACTTAACTACTAGCTACTAATTCACTACCACCAACAAACAGCCACGACTATCCCGTGCTTTGTTTCACCTTTCGGCTCCACCAATCACAGGTCGGTTAAAAAAAAGCCAAGAACCAAAAAAAACAGTATTTCCTCGGTGTTGAATGATGATTGTGCCATATAGCCAGTCAGCGAGTAGTAGTCGAGAGCGCACGAGAACACGACGCGCGCCCCAATCCCTAATCAATTCACTGGTTCCTCTACACTTTTTTGTTTGTGCTGTGTCGTTGCGAATCAATCCTGTCTCCATTGCCAGACAGCCTCGCTAGGATCACTCTCTAACACACACACACACACACACTCACACACAGCTCGGTAAGGTTTTGTATTTCTAGTCCACAGTGATATGAATCGTTTACACTGCTTTGTTTTAACTCGTTGGCTGGAAATGGGGCTTGGATCAGTGCTCTGGTATTGTGGCCAAGACAAAACAACAAAACGCTTAACAGTGTGCGTGTGTGTGTAGCAATTCGCGATGGCTGGATGATGGCTTTGATGGATGGAGAAGCAGAAGAAGCGTGTTAGACAATTCCCATCCCCGGTTGGATGTTGTAGCTGTTGGCTTATTTGTTTTTGTATTATTTAAAGTTTTACTGCAATAATACTACTACTACTACTACTACCCTTACAACTACTACTACCACTACTACGGAAAGCAATTTGGGTTTTATTAAGTCAGAACTGAAGATGAAACGATCTAAAAGCATTAACTAAAACGTGTTCGTCGTGCCGGCAGCGGCAGCAGCTAGCGTTTGCAAGTACTAATTCAAATCGAAAACAATCGGAGAAGGTGATGTATTATAAGAGCAGACGATTCTGTGGCGGGAAAGTGAAGCCAAGCGACAAAGAGCGAGATTATATGTATTTGGTGGTAAGGAGGTTTAGCGCATACCGCAACCCGGCATAATACCAAGCAAGCAACAATTACTAGAGTGAAAAAAGAACAACGCCGTCGTGGGGCGGGCCGAGAACGATTTGATGTAAACGATTTGATGTTGGTAGAGTGAAAGTTTAAACAAAAAAGCATGTAACAAACCCCGTAGGGAAAGCTATATGTGTACGTGTGTGTATGAGTGTGCGTTTTTAGCGTTCCACGTGTTGAGGTCGCACTGGACACACGCGGGAAGGCATTTTAATGCAGCAGCTCTTAGTGTGTACAGTCTTGAGATATAGTTGATAGCGTTCAAGTTCGAGTAAGAGGCGACAGAACAAAAAAGAGTAATTTATTGATCTATAATTATACCTATATATATATACAAAATCACACACATACACAGACCGGTATATATATACAAAATCTTAAACAGTTAAGCTGTAAATATAAGAAGAGGGATAGTGTGGAGATAGTGTAGAAGTGTAGCGAAAATGGCTAGCAAACATTACTAGCAGCGCAACAAACAATTGCGAAAGAGAGCCCCACTGCTTCAAGCGTGCCGATGGCGGCAGTCTTTCGTTTCACGGTTCCCACGATGCGTGTTCGGGGCGTGATCTAAACAAAAAACGCCGCAAACTCTTTAGCAAAAAAAGAAAGAACAAAACTTACAAAAAGAAAATTAAAAAAAAAACGAAGAGGGAGAGAGTAAGTTGGCGAAAGTAATAAATGAAGAAAAAATACTGCAAATATTTAATTCACCTTGTGTTTTGTTTATTTTTTTTAATGATTATAGTACGATAAGAGATCCGAAAACTGTAGAAATAAATGGTAAGCTTTGGTGCTTACCATGCCATCGCCATCGTCAGGGCACTCACAGTCCAATGGAAACGTGTTTGGTGCTATAGTAATGATTCGAAGCTCTGATTTTGGTTCAAAGAGTACGACCAATGATTGGAAAATTAATTCAGCAGTAATTTTATTCATATTTGAATATTTTTTAATTCCATTTTCAAACATTAGAAAACTTGGACGCCAACGTACTAAATTTGATTTTTGAATGGATGATTTTAGTTGCAATTCCGACCACTAGCGAACGCTGGCGTATATTGAACGCCATCTGGCGGAGTTTTAAAGAGCTTAGGAAAGCTTTTGTCCCTACCCTAGCCGCAAAATTGAAGATTTCGGACGTCGTGTGGGCGTCGTGTGGACGTCCACCCGACGTCCACACGACGTCCGGTTTAGGAGGTTACTCGACCAAGCGATCTTTTTTAGACGGGTTTTATGGCAAAAATTGTGGCGGATTTCCCAGGGTTGTTGTATAGAATAGCAGCCACAAGAAATAAATTTTATGGTTTGCTAAAAAAAAAAAAATTTCATAGTGCAGTTAGTTGCGCTTGTGCAAAAAAAAAACAATTCAAACAAAAGATCATTCAATGCACTAGTTCGCTCATGTTAAGCCAACCATTCCTTATTTAAAGTCAACAGAAGGTCAAATATTAAAATGAGGGATATCATTGAACACATATTGTCTTTCCATTGTCTTCTTTAATAATGTAAAAACCCTCCAATCTTCTCCCACCCCTCCCTGCCTTCCTCTCTCCCTCTCACCGGATTGAAGGTTAGGATTTACCCACGATGGTGTACCCTTTTAATCCTAGTTACCGGGGTCTACTGTTCGGAAGAGAAAAAAGGAACGTCTCCCCCGCCTCTCGCTCGATGCTGTAAGCGAGGAGCGACTCGCCCCAGCTTGGCAGGCGCATGCATCCCTCGCTTTGCCTGGCTTGCTCCTTCTCTCGCCTTTTTTGGAGACGCATCATCGTTGCGGATGGTGCTGCGCGGCCATGTCGCTGCCTGGAGGATGGCATAGAACGTTGTGTTCTAGCCCGTCGCTGCACTCGTCATTGACGTAGCATGCGTAAGTGACGACTCCCTTCCTGTATGTCTTTCCCGTTCCTATATGCTCTCTCCAGCTTGCTTCGCTCTCGTCCCCCATTGTTTAGAGCCCATCGTCGCTTCGGAACAGTGTACGCTACTACACGCAATCGCCGCTTTCATCTTCTCATCTCACCTCTTGGACTATCACCCTTCCTGCTCCTCCGCTCCCTTCCGCTCTGGTTAGTTTCCCATTTATTTACTCCCTTTCTCCTTCTTTTCTTCCCATTCCTTTTCTTTCGTATTGCTGTTCAATAATGCTAACATAGTTTAGAATAACAAATGTAAACTGTATTTGCCGTAAGCCTTAAGGCAAACAATAGTGAGGAGCGGGCAGAGGCGGATTAACCAGAGACCAAACCAAACTAAGCGCCCGCGTGGGGCCCCGAGGAAAGGATCCAGCGTAATCCTTCTCTGTCGGAACCATCCGTAAACGATCCAGTTCATTTGTGTCGGCTCGAACTCGTTGCACCCACGGGTCGGATTGGCGCCTGCCGAACTATCTAGCACACTCGCTGACCACATACTAGCGCTTCATGGAACCACTTGGTCGATTGCAGCCCGTGGCCGATAAGACCCCACAGCTCCCTGCCATCTCCCTGTTCTCTTTGTTGTACAGGTGATTTCGCCATCCCCCACGTGCCGAGGCCGCGTGCGGCATTGCAAGCTCATAGCCTCCCGTACACATTTTCTTCTTCTTTGACGTAACGAGTAATACTGTGGCACGGGCTGTAACGGCTTCTTTACCTTACTAAAACCACGTTATCGGATAGTCGGCTCTTGATACCTGGAGAATGGTCCGGATGAGAATCGAACTCGTCTGGCCTCGTAGGAACCGGTCTCATCACAGCATGCGTTCATTGAGTCGGGGCGCATGTCGAAGAGAGCAGCAGAATTATGATTAAAATGCATTCTGCAGAAAAAGTTTACCAAAATGTGTCCCAAATATACACATATCATAATACTGTGTTTGTGGTTGCGTTAGTCACAAAACTCTTTCCGTACAGTGTGGCACATCAACGTGCACGAATTTGTATATCATTTGGTGTGCCAGAGACATTGCTTCTAACAATTTCCCTTTAACTAACTAAAAGATCGTGAGGAAGATGATCGTTCGCAGCCAATGCCATACACGGGAAAAAACAAGGAGAAAGAAAACTCCCTCACGTGCGACAAAGAGTAGCAACAACCAAACAGTAGGGCCGATGGGATTGCGAGAATGTGACAGGGCATCATGGTCTGTGAGCGAGAGTGAAACAAAATACAGAACCATAATCTTCCCATTCATAATCAGCCACCATAATTTGTGTGTGTATGTGTGTTCGCCCCATACAAATCGTAAAAAAAAAATAATTTCGCTTGGTCGGAAATCGCGACGAAACTGGGATTTTGCGGCTAGGGTATTTTCGCTTGGTCGGAAATCGCGACGAAACTGGGATTTTGCGGCTAGGGTAATGCTGCAGAACGAGCTTGAATCTTTTAACATTAATTTTGTGCAGAACATCCCAAATATTACAGAAACGTTATGATTTTCATGGTTCCATTTAATAATAATTCGCTTCAAACGATAGTGTAAGACAGAGCAAGTATTTTCGTTACATTTTCTAAAATACGTTTCTATCTGCTTCAACAATGCGCATTGCATATGAAGATAAAAAATCTAGTGAAAGCCTCTAAAACTTCCCGCATGAAATTGGTGCCAGATTAATTATGAAGTTCATACTCGCTCAACACCTTGTTGAAGTTCCTTAGCTGTTTGAAATGTATAATTTGTGCCAGTGTATAATAACATATTTCGAACGTAATTTTAAAGCCTATTTTTTACGAGTATTCAAGTCTGGCTGTCTCTATGATGACTGAAATACAGGACATTGTTGACTATTTTCACTTCGTAGGCGATTTTTATAGAGCCTAATACTGTTGCATTTTTGCAAAGAAGATCCAATGGCTGCAACTGTTTCACCCTTTCGCTGGATTATACCTCGTAAAATTTCTCATACCCCACGCTTATGCTTTGCACCAAGGAACAACCAATAGAAAACGTTTGTTTAATTATGCATTGTCCACCTAAGCAAGAGCGTCACAACAATTGCACTACGACGAGAAGGGTGTCGAAAAACAGGGGGTGTTCGTTTTCCTCTTGTCCTTTATTTACACCCAGTTCAGTATCGCACGGCTGCGCTTCCTACACTATATTCCACAACGGGTCAGGCCTGGAGGACTGGTTCAGTTCTGGCCGGACAAGAATTTCGACAGGAAGTCCGTTGGTTTCGGTTCCTGGCTCTCCTTCCAGTAGCGCATGATGTGTGCCTTCTGCTTCCAGATCTCGACCGATTCCTTCAGCTCCATCTGGCCCTTGATGACGAGCATATCGATCACGCGAATGTCGGTGACGTTCTTGTGCTTCAGGAACTCTTCGCGCAGCTTGTCCCGGCACTGCTCCACCGACTTCGGGATGTCATAGTCCATCACTGAAACGAACGGAACAATCGCAGATGGATTAGTGGATTTGGTGCCACCAAAAACCAAACCAAATCAAACGCCCGCCGACGGGACGGGATCGATACGGCTGAGGCCGCCGCTTCAGGGCATCGCTATGACATAACAAGCAAAGCCACAGTGCTGCTCTTACCGATGTATGGAATCTGGCGATACCAGGCCTTGTAGAGGTTGAGGACGCGCTTGCGGGCCTCCTCACGGTCGACGGACAGGATCGGCCGCACGGACTGTACCGTCCGGCGTACGGCTTCGCGGCTAGCCATGCTCGGGTGGTTGGCAGAAATCCGGAGGACGAATGGAAAATTTGGAATTCAACCAGCAGCAATCTCGCAGCAGTCGAATGTTATGACAGTTGTGTTGTTTTTTTTCGTTTTCGTTTTCAGAGTGACCAGAAATACGGATTTATGTGTATTGCTACCGATTTTTCATATGCCTAGCGATTCACAGATAAGCCTGTTAAAACTACCGATTTTCCATTTATCCTACCGAAAATCACAGATATTTAATTTTTCAGTCGTTTAAGCTTAATCTGTGACGCTTGGGATGCTGTTTGAAGGATTGCTCATTTGTTACTTATCGCGCTGATGCACGTTTGTTTGCCTGGCACTTTTTATTTTTATCCGTTAAAATGTAATGTTCATAATAAGTAGAAAATGTCAGTTGCGTGGATTCCGAGAATTGCTCGTCAAAGAAAATCATTTAAATTTGAATTTGAATCTCGCTGTCGGCGGTTAAAGCTTACCCGACAGACAAAGAGAATGAAATTTTCAAGCGAGGGGTAAGTAGAAACACACGGTGGGGGTCCGGCCCAAGATCGGATCCGAAGTCCGTTGTTTTGGGCTAAAAATTAAAAATGGCGGATGGAGCGCTACCACGGAAAGAATGCGCTCTATTGCATGCCTTTAAAATGCACGAGGCGCTCACACTGAAAAGAACGCTCGCTCGCGCTGTTTCATTGTATTTTCCTTATACCCATTCCTTTCCGTTTCTTTCGGCTTGCGCTGTGCTGAATTGGTACCCCATTTGATTCCAGAGAGTTGCGCTGCGCTGGACTGAAACCCCCTCTCGCTCGTTTCTTTCTTAGCGCGCTGTGCGCTTCCCTTTACACGGACTTGGTGCACCCGAATCAAAAGAAAAACTTTAAAACATCAAACTTGGTTTATAAATATTTTATCACTTTTATTGCAAATTAAACGCACATTTCAATTCATAGCTTCACACAATCTTACTTCAAACCTTACACATTATTTATAAAAGACGCACACTTTTTCATTCTCTATGCTAGTAGGGTAAAAAGAAATGGATCGTTAAAATAATTGATTAAATTAAATGGTTGCGTTCTCAACAGTGCTCCTGCCGAAATCTGCCAATATAATCTGGCCACACTGGTCCGCAGGTCAGGCGAGCTTTTTAGCGGCCACCGTCGCAAAACCATCGCAAAACGTCAAAACCGACGTCGCCAGCGAGCAAAACTCGCAACGATTTCGAGGCGCTGGCGACGGTCGTTTTTGACGTTTTGCGACGGTTATTGACCTTTCGAGTGAGCTTTTGCCCTGCGGGCCAGTGTGGCCAGATTATATTGGCAGATTTCGGCAGGAGCACTGTTGAGAACGCAACCATTTAACCTTCGTTTCTAAGACCAAAAATACACCCTCATCTTTATGACCACCTACCCGGGTAGGTAATACATTTTATAAGGGAATTTGTAATTTTATTGGTCAAAACATTTCTTGTTTAACTTATTCTATGCAGCTATAATAACAATACTTGTTTTCATGTTATAATTTATGAAGTATGGCTTTCAGTTACATAAATTGAATGCAAAGCAATTAGTTCAACTGACACTAATACACCGCGATGTCTTCCCGACTGTCGGGGCAATCATTTATTCTATGTGACTTTAGAAGAATGTTAAGAGCTAGAAAACTTTTGGAATAGATTCTATAAACATAACTACATGCATTGCTATACATATCATTACAAAATTAGCGACTAATTCAAACCAAAATCCTTTATTGTATGTATTACCTACCCGGGTAGGTGGTTATAGAAGTAAGGGGTAAAAGTTGATTTTATTTTTTAAAGCACATTTAAAAAACTTGAAAAATTCTGAATTTTTTACCACTTTTTTAAAACATGTTTCTCTAGGCATTCTATTTTTTTGGATCGATTCGATAATCCAGTAAAAAGTTATAATAAAAAGAATAAGCAAAACATACCCGGGTAGGTGGTTATAGAAATGAAGGTTAATTATCGCTATTAAAGATGTGTTCCAAGCATTTAGATGTTAAGTATTTTGAACGTAGAATAGATTGAAACAAATATTTCATGCATGATTCCAGAAAACTACAGGATAAACCTTATTCAACCATGTAGGAGCTCCCCCGATGTGCTTCCACCACAATTTATTCACGGTATGGTCTTATTATTATTGGCCTGAGACGGTTCATCGTTCATCGTTGCCTGCCAATCCGTATTCTCTATTCCGAAAACGGTCGGAAAATAATGCATTTGTTGGGTCTTACGTACCATTGAATTTTTGTTTGCTTGATTTGGCGCAACAATCGCTATCGATGTAGTCGGGCAGCCTAGGCAACTAATGCGATTAGCTTTCTGTGACTTCTTGATGACTGTTGGTGTACTCATAGCAGGATAGTATGTCCCGCTTATAGGGGTTCGGTCCACACGGGACTTGAAACCATGAAGGGCATCTTGTTAGGTCGGTTGCTGGAGCTAAAATCCTAACCGTCTTATTTTCGTACGTGACAAAAATAGAATGATTGGAAGTCAATATTCTTCATCAGAATACTCTTACCGTACTGTTGACGGAGCTGTGTTAATCTTGACTTCCTGTTCAAAATTCTTTATTTTATTTTTTTTAGACGTACACATGGTTAGCGAAGCTCCTTCTTAACATACGTAGTCTCGCATGATGATTCTTCTTCTGCTTTGGCACAACAACCGTTGTCGGTCAAGGCCTGCCTGTTCCACTGGTGGGTTTGCCGCTCAGGGACCTATTGTTTATTCCTAGCAGGATATTCAGTCGCAATGGGGGCACAGTACATTCGGAGCTTGAACCCATGACGGGCATGTTGTTAAATCGTGTGAGTTGACTGTACTGTACCATGGGTCTGACCAATTCCTTGACGATTATAATTGGAGGATGAAGCAATACGGCCGATCCGTCCCTACTGAACCATAAACAATAAATAAATAATTCGAGGATGATTAGTTGATTAAGACAGACATGTCAAACATATGGCCCGCGAAGGTTCTCAATCCGGTCTGCGAAGAATTTTGGCAGTTATTTGAATGAAGCAGAAATAGATTGTAAATTACAAGATAAGAAAATCGGGTACATTGATGTTTATCCACTGAGGAAGAAGGTTTTAACATTCAAGGTTTTAATAATTCAATTATCGAAGAGTGAGGTAAGCTACCCATAGTTTCTTGTTTGAGAAGGTATCCGCGAAGATGGCATGTAGCAAGTGTTTTAGTGGTAGTTTCCTGAGAGCACTCTAAAGTCGGACTACCAACCATTTTAACCCATTTTCCGACTTTGAGGCTTTCTGGACAGTTCGGAAATCATGTATTCGAATACCACTTTCTTCACTTCATTGATGAGGGTACAGTCTGTTCCAGAGTTACGCGGTTTATGCGTTCCCAAGGAATCTGCGTAACTCGAATATCCGCGTAAGTCGAATTTTGTGGTTTTTGGTCCAAATAAAATCGATTTTTCGATATATTTTTTAAATAAAATTTAGTAAAAAAGTTCGCTTGCAAACGTCAACGAGAGAGGACGTGTTGTTGTTTTGATTTGCAAGCCATAATGTGTACTACCGAAAGATATGGAAGGAACACCTTCCGTATCGACTATTCGGAGGCTCCTAAGCGACCCACCGTAGAAGAAACCGTGAACTTCCTTTTTGAAGTGCTAGAAACGGGTGTGGATGTGAAGATGGTGCAACGCAACACTGCGCAAAGTGCCGTCTACGTCACTATGCCAACGCTTGAACGTGCGGAAAGCATAGTGAAGGAGCATTCGGGGAAGCACTGCATCACGCACGAGGGGAAGCAGTATCCGATTTCGATCGAGATGGTGGATGGTGCGACGGAGGTGAAAATTCGTGATCTTCCGCCAGGAATCCCCGACGAAAACGTTTCCGCTGAGCTGAACCGCTTCGGTGAAGTGCTCACTATTGTGCCCGGTGTTTGGGGTGCCGAAACGCGGCTTGCCGGGATTCCGTCGGGTGTGCGCATAGTGCGCATGAAGCTGGCGAAACCCATCCCTTCCTTCATTACTGTGTGTGGTGAGATGACCGGTGTGTTGTATCGCGGACAGCAGCAAACTTACCGTCACTGCAATGAAGCTTTGCATCACGGTATTAGCTGCATCCAAAACCGTGTGCGTTAGCTCCTCAACAGCGGTGCGGCAAAATCGTACGCAAGTACCGTTAAGCAAGCACCAGCACAAACATCTGATGCGAACACAGCATCAACTAGTACCGCAGGTACTAACACCACGGGACGGCGCAAAGGGAAGGCCAAAATCACTTCCCTTACAACCACTACTAAGCCACCAGCGAGCACTGCATCGAAAGTGGCTAATCGGCTTGTGATCCCGATCGAGCCGTTAACTCTCGCTCTGCCTTCGGGTCCGAAGCGGAGCGTGAAAGCCAGTGGTGAGCAACCCGAGGAGAAGATGCGTGCTGCCGTTGGTGCCGTCGCAAAGCATGTAGAAGATTACATTGCCGCTGCTGCTTCTGCAGTAGTTGTCACTGGTGCTGACGATGCTCCTACTTTTACTGCTCCTGCTGCCAATGATGCTGCCACTGCCGCTACTATCGATGCCGCTGTTACCGCTGCTGTTGCCGATGCTGCTGCTACGGATGCTGCCACTGATGCTAACTATGCGGCTGCATCTGAGCCCATGAGTGTGGAATGCCGGGCGCTTTCAGGTGCCTTAATGTTCAAAGAGCCGCTCGCAATCCCTTCCACATCCTTTTCCATCCCTTCCCACGACGAACCGCTTGCGGAAACGGATAATGAGAGTGACGCCTCATGTTCGTCAACATTTAGTGTTATGAGCGCGTCCAAGCGTAAGCCTGGTCGACCGCCAAAAAAACACACAACTTCATCACAGATTAATTAAGTTTTGTTGCGATGGATCCTAACCCGGTAAGTAGTAATCTTGGTAGTAGCTATAATTTAGCTACTATTAATATAATGCGATTTCTAACGCGACAAAGCTGGAAGCCCTCAAAACATTTATTAGGACGATGGACCTGGACATCATATTTCTGCAAGAAGTATGTATTTCAGATCTATCGCTTCCTGGGTATAACGTAATTTGCAATGTTGATGTGACGGAGAGGGGTACGACGATCGCTTTACGTCAACATTTAAAATTTTCCCATGTCGAGCGCAGCTTAGATTCTCGTCTGATTTGCGTTCGACTCGAGAACAATGCCACCCTGTGCAATGTTTACGCTCCTTCGGGCAGTCAGCGGAGAGCGGAGAGGGAGGATTTTTTCGGGCGAACGTTACCTTTCTATTTGCGGAATGCAAGTAACCATGTTATTCTCGCGGGTGACTTTAACTGCGTGTTGCAGCCGAAAGATGTGACGGGCGCGAAAAATTTTAGCCTTTCTTTGCAAAACGCTGTAAGCAACATGGGCATGTGTGACAGCTGGGAGCTTCTCAGAGGTAACTCAGTGGAGTTTTCTTTTGTCACAAGTGGTTCGGGTTCACGTATCGATCGTTGTTATGTCTCCTCTTCACTTAAAACACAGTTAAGAGCGACCAGCATGCATGTCTTGTCCTTTTCCGATCACAAGGCGCTTACCGTTCGTGTTTGCCTTCCAATCCCCCCAAGCCGTTCGCACAGCAATGGCTATTGGCAACTGAGACCACATGTATTAACTGACGCAAACCTGGGGGAGTTCGGATGCAAGTGGAACTATTGGACCAGACAGCGTAGAAATTACGGCTCGTGGATGCAGTGGTGGGTTGAGCTCGCGAAGCCTAAAATAAAGTCGTTTTTTCCGTTGGAAACGAATGAACGGTATCAAAGTTTTCGCTTGCATCATTAACTGCTCTACAGGGGGTTGAAGTCCGCCTATGATCGATATGTGATATATATATATATATATATATATAATATATATATATATATATATTATTATTATTATATATATATATATATATATATATAATATATATATATATATATATATATATACAGTGACCCCTCTTATTTGACACCTCTCCATTTGAAAAACCTCTCTTATTTGAACTTTTGCACAGTCCCTTGATTTCCAGTACATTTTGTTGTTCCTCTAATTTGGAAAACCTCTGAAATCTGTGTCCCTCTTATTTGAGTATGGTGTTGCCATGGTTATTGAAAGATGTATGCTCAAATTAGCGATTCTGTTCGCAGTTTCCTATAGCAACAGTTAAGGCTGCATACTAAATGTTCTGTCTCTTTCTTGTTTGTATGGACCTTTCATTCACTTTAAACTCTGTAATTTGAAAACCCCTCTTATTCGACAGTCCCATCGCCTCTCAAGTAAGAGAGGTTCACTATATATATATATAGTATATATATATATATATCTATATATATATATATTATATATATATATATATATATCTATAATATATATATATATATATATATATATATATATATATATATATATATTTGCGAGTAAAGTCTAATGCTTATGAACTACTTTATACAAAAAACAGAATGACGCAGGGAAAAAAACATAACATATTTTATATCGTTAGACAACAATTGAGTACGCCTAGATCAACCAACGATGTGGATGATATAGTTTGCAAACAAACGCAAAACACCTATTCTCTGTTAAAATATCTCTGTTCAGTACTAACTCCGGCTAGTACTGGGAATTGCAAACAGTTAAAAGACCGGCACAACCTGGAGCTAACGCAGTAATTTTCTGTTGCAATAGCTCCCAAGCCGCAGAAACTCTTCTGCAACATGAAAATTTATGCTCCAGGGTTTCCACGAACGGACAAAACAAACACGAGTTGGTAACAATTCGCCCCAGTCGGAAAAGGAGATCGCATGTTGGAATTTTTCCGTTGACCAACAGGAAAAGTGTGGAACGTTGAAGGGATGATAAGGCTGGACAATTGATGTTTCTCCAGATCCTTCTCCAGCTGTGTTGTCATGTCTCACGCACTATCTTAGCGTCTGGTAATCTGCTCGTAAGCATACGCCGCAACAGCCGAGACGATGGCCTTTGACCGTATTCTGGTGGAACGTACGCAAGTTGCTTTATCACATTTCTCAGGCAGGGATATGTAGTCGGAATGGTTGAGAGATTACCGGCCCTGATGATGTGTGGCTCACCGATTGCTAGGCACTCTCGTTCTGCAACATACCTGTTCGTCAAGAGAACATTAACTGTAACTGCTGGTATGTGCAGATTCAGACCACCTCGCTTCCGTGGTAGTGCCAGCTGATGAAGTGGGATCCGGATTCCTCCAGTGCCATGCCACAGAAAGGAACCAATGACACTAGTGACCTTCGCAATGTCCAATGCTCTGACGCCACAAACTGACGCCACGTACGACAGCTTCGGTAGCAGGAAGGTGTTGAGACCTTCTGCACAAGATTTAAATCTCTCATGCGATGCAGCCACACAAGAGATCTAAAGTGCTGGATTACGACGTCCCAATTCTGTCCCATGTCATCTCGGATGTTATTCGAAAATAGAATTCCAAGTAGTCGAAGCCGTTGAACAGTGTGTAGCCATGGGACAGATACTATTGTGGAAGCACTAACGATTCCTATGTCGAGTGCGTTGGTTTTGTCCACGTTGAGACGAGCACCAGAGACACTTCCAAATGCTCAAATAGTTCTCGCACACGCTCGATTTTGTCAGGAGAGGTTGTCACCACAGAGATGTCATCAGCGTATGCGTTGATCAGGTCATCCTGGCCGCAGCAAATGCCTTCTAGTCTTGTGATGAGCGGTTGAAGGTAAAGGATGAAAAGGTGCATGGAAAGAGGGTCACCTTGTCGGACAGAACGTTGGATCGGGAAGGAAGGAGAGAGGTGACCATTAATGAGGATCGCATCCCGCATATGTCAAAAGCCCTACCAACCTCGGATGGAATCCCAAAGAGAGCATGGTTTTGTAAAGGAAATTCCTATTGACGCGATCAAAAGCATGCGAAAGGTCAAAGGAGATGAGCTTACCACACTTTCGTTTCCTCTGCAGATCTACCACCCTCTCCTTAACGGAAAGAACAGCTTGAAAAATGTTGCGTGGTTTATTACAACATTTTTGCGCTGCCGAGATTAGCTTCCACTTCCCGATGATGCCATCAAGCCTGTGTTTGACCATCCGCGACAGAAGCTTGTAATCGGCGTTAAGGAGTGATATAGGTCGAAATGCAGACATGGTACAGCCTCCTCCCCTCTTCCTAACCAACACTACGACCCCGTCAACGAAACTTTCAGGAATTTTTCCTAAGAGGGCCTCATTAAGAACTAGAAGAAGCTTTCTATTTATGATGCTGAATGCACGGTGATAAAACTCTTTGGGAATTCCATCCGGGCGAGGGGACTTTCTCGAAGGTGACTTTTTATTTATGCGAAAATCGCAGAAGTTTTTGCGAAAATCGCAAAACATTTTGCGAAAATCGCAGAAGTTTTTGCGAAAATCGCAGAAGTTTTTGCGAAAATCGCAGAAGTTTTTGCGAACATCGCAGAAGTTTTTGCGAAAATCGCAGAAGTTTTTGCGAAAATCGCAGAAGTTTTTGCGAAAATCGCAGAAGTTTTTGCGAAAGTCGCAGAAGTTTTTGCGAAAGTCGCAGAAGTTTTTGCAATCGCAGAAGTTTATGCGAAAATCGCAGAAGTTTTTGCGAAAATCGCAGAAGTTTTTTGCGAAAATCGCAGAAGTTTTTGCGAAAATCGCAGAAGTTTTTGCGAAAATCGCAGAAGTTTTTGCGAAAATCGCAGAAGTTTTTTGCGAAAATCGCAGAAGTTTTTGCGAAAATCGCAGAAGTTTTTGCGAAAATCGCAGAAGTTTTTGCGAAAATCGCAAAACATTTTGCGAAAATCGCAGAAGTTTTTGCGAAAATCGCAGAAGTTTTTGCGAAAATCGCAGAAGTTTTTGCGAACATCGCAGAAGTTTTTGCGAAAATCGCAGAAGTTTTTGCGAAAATCGCAGAAGTTTTTTGCTAAAATCGCAAAAGTTTTTGCGAAAATCGCAGAAGTTTTTGCGAAAATCGCAGAAGTTTTTGCGAAAATCGCAGAAGTTTTTGCGAAAATCGCAGAAGTTTTTGCGAAAATCGCAGAAGTTTTTGCGAAAATCGCAGAAGTTTTTGCGAAAATCGCAGAAGTTTTTGCGAAAATCGCAGAAGTTTTTTGCGAAAATCGCAGAAGTTTTTGCGAAAATCGCAGAAGTTTTTGCGAAAATCGCAGAAGTTTTTGCAATCGCAGAAGTTTATGCGAAAATCGCAGAAGTTTTTGCGAAAATCGCAGAAGTTTTTGCGAAAATCGCAGAAGTTTTTGCGAAATCGCAGAAGTTTTTGCGAAAATCGCAGAAGCTTTTGCGAAAATCGCAGAAGTTATTGCGAAAATCGCAGAAGATTTTGCGAAAATCGCAGAAGTTTTTGCGAAAATCACAGAACTTTTTGCGAAAATCGCAGAACTTTTTGCGAAAATCGCAGAGATGTTTGCGAAAATCGCAGAGATGTTTGCGAAAATCGCAGAAGTTTATGCGAAAATCGCAGAAGTTTTTTGCGAAAATCGAGAAGTTTTGCGAAAATCGCAGAAGTTTTTGCGAAAATCGCAAAACATTTGCGAAAATCGCAGAAGTTTTTGCGAAAATCGCAAAACATTTTGCGAAAATCGCAGAAGTTTTTGCGAAAATCGCAGAAGTTTTGCGAAAATCGCAGAAGTTTTTGCGAACATCGCAGAAGTTTTTGCGAAAATCGCAGAAGTTTTTGCGAAAATCGCAGAAGTTTTTTGCGAAAATCGCAGAAGTTTATGCGAAAATCGAAGAAGTTTTTGCGAAAATCGCAGAAGTTTTTGCGAAAATCGCAGAAGTTTTTGCGAAAATCGCAGAAGTTTTTGCGAAAATCGCAGAACTTTTTGCGAAAATCGCACAAGTTTTGCGAAAATCGCAGAAGTTTTTGCGAAAATCGCAGAAGTTTTTGCGAAAATCGCAGAAGTTTTTGCGAAAATCGCAAAGTTTTTGCGAAAATCGCAAAACATTTTGCGAAAATAGCAGAAGTTTTTGCGGAAATCGCAGAAGTTTTTGCGAAAATCGCAGTAGTTTTTGCGAAAATCGCAGAAGTTTTTGCGAAAATCGCAGTAGTTTTTGCGAAAATCGCAGAAGTTTTTGCGAAAATTGCAGAAGTTTTTGCAAAAATCGCAGAAGTTTTTGCGAAAATCGCAGAACATTTTGCGAAAATAGCAGAAGTTTTTGCGAAAATCGCAGAAGTTTTTGCGAAAATCGCAGAAGTTTTTGCGAAAATCGCAGAAGATTTTGCGAAAATCGCAGAAGTTTTTGCGAAAATCGCAGAAGTTTTTGCGAAAATCACAGAACTTTTTGCGAAAATCACAAAAGTTTTTGCGAAAATCGCAGAAGTGTTTGCGAACATCGCAGAAGTTTTTGCGAAAATCGCAGAAGTTTTTGCGAAAATCGCAAAACATTTTACGAAAATCGCAGAAGTTTTTGCGAAAATCGCAGAATTTTTTGCGAAAATCGCAGAAGTTTTTGCGAAAATCGCAGAAGTTTTTGCGAAAATCGCAGAAGTTTATGCGAAAATCGCAGAGATGTTTGCAAAAATCGCAGAAGTTTTTGCGAAAATCGCAGAAGTTTTTGCGAAAATCGCAGAAGTTTTTGCGAAAATCGCAGAAGTTTTTGCGAAAATCGGAAAACATTTTGCAAAAATCGCAGAAGTTTTTGCGAAAATCGCAAAACATTTTGCGAAAATCGCAGAAGTTTTTGCGAAAATCGCAGAAGTTTTTGCGAAAATCGCAGAAGTTTTTGCGAAAATCGCAGAAGTTTTTGCGAAAATCGCACAAGTTTTTGCGAAAATCGCACAAGTTTTTGCAAAAATCGCAGAAGTTTTTGCGAAAATCGCAGAAGTTTATGCGAAAATCGCAGAGATGTTTGCGAAAATCGCAGAAGTTTTTGCGAAAATCAAAGAAGTTTTTGCGAAAATCGCAGAAGTTTTTGCGAAAATCGCAGAAGTTTTTGCGAAAATCGCAAAAGTTTTTGTGAAAATCGCAGAAGTTTTTGCGAAAATCGCAAAAGTTTTTGCGAAAATCGCAGAAGTTTTTGCGAAAATCGCAAAACATTTTGCGAAAATCGCAAGAGTTTTTGCGAAAATCGCAGAAGTTTTTGCGAAAATTGCAAAAAATTTTGCGAAAATCGTAAAAGTTTTTGCGAAAATCGCAGAAGTTTTTGCGAAAATCGCAGAAGTTTTAGCGAAAATCGCAGAAGTTTTTTCGAAAATCGCAAAACATTTTGCGAAAATCGCAGAAGCTTTTGCGAAAATCGCAGAAGTTTTTGCGAAAATCGCAGAAGTTTTTGCGAAAATCGCAGAAGTTTTTGCGAAAATCGCAGAGATGTTTGCGAAAATCGCAGAAGTTTTTGCGAAAATCGCAGAAGTTTTTGCGAAAATCGCAGAAGTTTTTGCGAAAATCGCAGAGATGTTTGCGAAAATAGCAGAAGTTTTTGCGAAAATCGCAGAAGTTTTTGCGAAAATCGCAGAAGTTTTTGCGAAAATCGCAGAAGTTTTTGCGAAAATCGCAGAAGTTTTTGCGAAAATCGCAAAACATTTTGCGAAAATAGCAGAATTTTTTGCGAAAATCGCAGAAGTTTTTGCGAAAATCGCAAAAGTTTTTGCGAAAATCGCAAAAGTTTTTGCGAAAATCGCAGAAGATTTTGCGAAAATCGCAGAAGTTTTTGCAAAAAAAGCAAAACATTTTGCAAAAATTGCAAAACATTTTGCGAAAATCGCAGAAGTTTTGGCGAAAATCGCAAAACATTTTGCGAAAATCACACAAGTTTTTGCGAAAATCGCAGAAGCTTTTGCGAAAATCGCAGAAGTTGTTGCGAAAATCGCAGAAGTTTTTGCGACAATCGCAGAAGTTTTTGCGAAAATCGCAGAAGTTTTTGCGAAAATCGCAAAAGTTTTTGCGAAAATCGCAAAAGTTTTTGCGAAAATCGCAAAAGTTTTTTGCGAAAATCGCAATTGTTTTTGCGAAAATCGCAGAAGTTTTTGCGAAAATCGCAGAAGTGTTTGCGAAAATCGCAGAAGTTTTTGCGAAAATCGCAGAAGTTTTTGCGAAAATCGCAAGAGTTTTTGCGAAAATCGTAAAAGTTTTTGCGAAAATCGCAGAACATTTTGCGAAAATCGCAGAAGTTTTTGCTAAAATTGCAGAACATTTTGCGAAAATCGCAGAAGTTTTTGCGAAAATCGCAAAAGTTTTTTGCGAAAATCGCAATTGTTTTTGCGAAAATCGCAGAAGTTTTTGCAAAAATCGCAGAAGTTTTTGCGAAAATCACACAAGTTTTTGCGAAAATCGCAGAAGCTTTTGCGAAAATCGCAGAAGTTTTTGCGAAAATCGCAGAAGTTTT